>NC_056533.1:38858661-38936195 GCF_910596095.1 Thunnus maccoyii | reverse complement strand
CACACACGCTGTCTTTGTATAATAACGTTTCTGAAGGAGGTCGTCGTGTCTTTTCGCTGTGATGGATCAACTTTTGATGATGTATTTGTCTCCTGTAACTTTGAGCAAAGTTAACCAAAGTTGAAGTGAAAGTGATGTTTCTCTCAGCCGGAGGAGTTTTATCTTTTCTTTTTTTTTTTTTTCATCTCGCTCGCTCGGCGCCTCAGGAGCTCGACGGTTTCTCTCTTTATTGATTCATTTCTGTTTCCCAGACGAGATATGTAGCATTAAGAAGGAGACTTCCAGAGTGATTGATGGCACGAAGTGAAAACAGGACAGCAGGTGACAGAAGTGCAGACGAGATCTTCTGTGTAACATTATTAGCTCAGTGTGGTGAAATAGTTTTAGTGGCTGTAAAGGATCAAAGACGCGTCTTAATTACAGAGCAACGAAGAAGGAAGCTTCCTGTTTAGAAGGCAAGAAATGCAGAAGAATCTTTATTTATAAATGGATTTTTGGGTTAGTGGAAGGAAGGAAGAACAAAGGAAGAAGCTTCCTATTTAAGGAGGAAGGACACAGGAAGGTTTTTAATTGGGGATCAAGAAAGAATAAAGCTTCCTGGTTGTTGTATCAACCTACAGACTGTAAAGCCCCCAGAGGCAAATTTGTGATTTGTGATACTGGAATATACAAATAAAAACGGACTTGACTTTCTAGTTGAGGATCAAAGAAGAAATAAGAATCCAAGGAGGAGGATTCCTCCGAAGGAGAAGAAGAAGAAAAGCTGCTTATTTACTTCGAGAGGAAGGAAGAGCAGCTCGTAATTAGGGAGCGAGGAAGGAAAGAGGAAGATTCCTTATTTGTGATGCAAGGATGAAGAAAGCTTCCTAATTCTGGAAGGAAGGAAGGAGAAGTGTCGTATGAGGCTCAAGGAAGGAGAAAGCTTTCGATTTTAGTTCTGGAGCAGAGAAGGAAGCTTCCTATTGAAGGAGAAATGACACAGGAAGGTTTTCATTAGGGAGCGAGGAAGAGTGAAGGAAGCATCATTACCGAACAAGGATGAAGGAAAGGTTTCTATTTTGAGAGGAAGGAAAAGGAGGGAAAGCTTCCTAACGGGGATGTGAGGAGGAGAAAAGTTTTCTGGAGCAACGAAGGAAGAAGCTTCCTGTTTCAGAGGATTTACGGAGGAAGGATGAAGCTTTCTAATGAATTAAAGAAGCAGAGAAGAGTGAGTCCTCCTTGTTAGGGAGCGAGGAAGGACGAAGACTCTGTTTTAGGGGAAAAGAAAAGAAAGCGGAGGGAAACCTCGTATTTGTGCTGTTAAAGAAAAATGAAGCATCCAAGTTATCAAGCAAGAAAAGTGAAATATTCCTAATTTACAAAGCAAGAAAAAGGCCACGTAGTTTAGGAGAAATGCAGTGAGAAGCTGCTTTATTCTGAGAGGAAGAAAAAGTTGTTATCAGGGAAGAAGGAAGGAAGAAACTTCATATTTATGAGGAGACATTAAGGTTTTTAATGATGAAATGAGAGTTTATTACCGTTTGAACAGGAACAAGGTTTCATGCAAACCGTAATTCTTCTTCTTTGTTTCACTCCATCAGGTTAAAGAAAAGAAACAAATTAAATTGAAAGAGTTTTAAGAGTTGTAAAGTCTGAGAGATGAGAAACAATGATTTTTACTTCTAATGAAGCACTGGAGCAGCAGTTCTGGTGTAATACTTGTGCAATATCTGCCTTCCAGTATTATATCTTATATTATATAAGAGTAAAGCGAGGAAGCTTCCAAATTATGTAACAAAAGAAGAAAAAGAAGAAGAAGAAGATTCCTTTTATTTGTGATACAAGAATGAAGAAAGACTCTGGGAACAAAGGAAGGAGAAACGTAGCAGCAAAGCTTTTGTAATTATGAAACAATGTTTGGAAAAAATGAGAAAATGAAAGAAAGGAACAAAGTTTTCTATTTCAAAAACAATCTGTCCAATCAGAAGTACACAGACAGCACACACAGAAGGAATGTACAGCACATCTCCGCCATGGAAACTAGTACAATTATAATAAGTTATAAATTCAGATCTGTATTTTGGTGGGTGACGTACTGACTTTTTATTTTTATTTTCAGCATTTAGAAAATTCTGCCAACGATTATAAAAGCTAAAATAAGTCTGCATGTTTTTAGGAAAGAATTTATTTATATTTTAAACATCTTAAATCACTGTGACGGTCCTTTTTTTTAAAGTCTTTAAACTCAGCGGGGCTGCAGCTGAGAGGAGCTGCGATGCGTTCACAGGCCGTCGGAAACCAGAGCGACGGAAACAGGAGACGGAAAAGACAACAACAACCTGTCAGTAGTCAAATCCTGGAGTGTGTAATATTTCTCCTGAGGCTCAATGTGACACACACACACACACACACACACACACACACACACACACACACACACACAGAGTCCAGTGTGTAGCGTTATCTCTCAGACACATGTGAGTAGGAGGCTGGCGTTTCCAACCCATTTAAATTCCAATATCAGGTTTTATAGCTTATCATTCACACTGTTTATTTATGGAAACAGTAATTAGACAAAGTTGTTTCATGTCGTCAGATTATACGTGATAAGGAGGTGGAGGTGGTTGGGGGGGGGGGGGGAAGAGGGGGTTACGGGCACATTAAAGTTCATTTTATAAATTAAAAAAAAGTGCAGATGTTTTATAAAATAATACCTCGGTGTTTTGTCCTTCTTCCTCGTTAATATTCTCAGTGTCACCTCTCCTCCGTCACCTCTCCCTCCTGCGTAAATTAAACTCAGATTGGCCGCTCGCCGCCCGGCTCGGAGGAGTAAATTAACTCGGGGGAAATTGCATTTTTTTTAGGTCTGAAACGTTCCCGTCCGATGTGTTGGTGAGTCACGGTGTGGAGACGAGGGGGTGCAGGAGGTCTTCACTGTTAGCTTTAGCTCCTGGGAGGAAGTCGGGCTGTCCTCGTCTTTTTCCTTCCTCGCTGTTCCCTCGCCAGGACGCTTCACTCCTCTTTGCTCCCTGATTAAAACGCTTCATTCCTCCGTAAAATCAGCAGCGTGGTGGTTACAGACCTCACAGCTACACATCCTGTTAACAGTTTGTCACATTACCTCCAGACTTCTCAGAGATGTTCAGTTTTTTAAGACTATCTTTGTTTTTTGGCCACAGACCAGACTGATGAGTTACATCATCGGTCGACGAGTTTCCTAATTGACTGTTGCTCTTTGAAACTGAAGTTCTGACGCTCTCGGCTCGATCGACGGCGTCAGCAGCCAACAGGAGAGTTTAGATTTTATAACTGAACTAAACACCAGGAAGCAAAACTTTTTATTCCTCTGACGTTTTCACATCACAAACATCGAACAGCAGCATTAAAACACGAGTCTCGCAGGTAAAACATGAGACTTGTGTCGCTGTTATATCAGTTTAGTGCTGATTTGACTGTAACCGGGCGGAGATTTATAATTTGCACTACATCCTCCGTGATCATCGACCATGAAAGAGGCAGAAAAAGACTCATAGACGGTTAAAGCATCCAAACAACCGTCACTGATGAGAGACATCCACAGAGAGAAACACATGAAAGAGCAGCAGGAGTTAACAGTAGATATGAGAGGAAAGTTTTGTTCTTGCAACTTCATTTATAACTTCTTCAGTCACTTTACCAGCAAATATTACTGGGACCAGTACAGAAAACTGCAGATGAACATTTAATATCCAGGAATTCGCTGACTGTGTCTGTAACACACTGACATCCAGACTCTTCTCAGGTTCAAAGTTTTTACACTTCAGTTTTGTTACAGATTAAACAAAAAAGATAAAAACATGAATCTGTGAGTTTTAGAGGTGCTGGTTGAGGCACGCTAGCAGTTTCCCTCCGTTTCCAGTCTTTATGCTAAGCTAAGTTAGCCGGCTGCATTTCTCTTCCATTTGTTGTGAAGGATGCTTCCTCTTCCCTTCGTCTTTCTTGCTGTTATTAATATTATGCATTGAAGTATAGCTGCAACTAATGATTATTTTCATTATTGATTAATCTGTCAATTATTTTCTTCATGAACTGATTAGTTGTTTGCCCAAAACGACGTCTTCAAATGTTGTTTTGTCCAAAACTCAAAGATGTTCAGTTTATTGTCATAAAGAAACCAGAAAATATTCACATTTAAGGAGCTGACTCAAAATGATTAATCGATTATTGTAATATTTGCTACAATGAAGCAAAAGATAATTTTCCACATCATAGACAATTCCTAACACACACACACACACACACACACACACACACACACACACACACACACACAGGTTGTGTACGTGTGTGTGTGTGCGTTTGATTCGTCATCCTAGCTCTCACTTCCTGACAGCGAGGTGGGCGGAGTGTCACCTTTCAACCTTTCACCTCCTCAGTCTGCTGGGAGCAGATGAGAGGAGAAGACGCTCCATCACCTCCTCTTCCTCCTCCTCCTCCTCCTCCTCCTCCTCGTACTGTTAAACACACAGAGACGACAGGAAAGCGAGAGACGCTTTTTATCCACATCTGAAGCCAGAATACGAAACAGTTCTGGCTTTCTGTCATCAGACATCAGTTTGTGTCACATAAACGTTTGTTGTGGCTTCATCCAGACAGAACGAGAGGAAGTGATGTCACTGCTGCAGTAAAACCTTCATCTCTCAGTCGATCTACCGAGAAGATTTATCATCACTTTCATCACTTATCAAAGAATTCTGCTGCCCTCGACTAGAGAACGACGATGAGACGTTTAGTTGTTTTGGTTTTTCGTACCTGCTCAACAAGTGGAAACATATTTTTTAATTAAATGTGTTTTTATTCACGTTTTCACACACAAAGAGAAAAAAACTGTAAATTTAATATAAAACAACAAAACATCACAAAAAAGTTTTAACGTTTGTCGGGGACGTAAAAGTAGTTAAAAGAAGCTGATAAAAGATGTGAACAGACTGATGAATAAATGATGACGTCATCAATCATGTGACTTAAACGTCAGTGAAAACATCAGACCTGTGTGGAGCGATGATGATGATGATGAGGAGGAGACTGTAACCTTCCTCACATCTATACATCAAACTAACAGAAATGAGTTTTGACCGTCGCTCTTCTAACGACGTTGTCTCGTTGTTTCTTCTTCTTCTTCTTCTGCGACGGTTTAACGGCGCCGACTGGAGGATTAGCGCCACCTGCTGTTTATCTGCTGGAAACTTTGACACAATTTACACAGTTTTTTTTTTTTTTCGTTTTCAGCGACTTTAAAAGGTTTTTTCATCAGTCTTGTCTCTTTTCTTCTGCAACCAGCTGTTTATTCTCCTGATGTTCACACAGCAGCTGCAGATGGAAACAAACATTAAATAAAATTCTTCTGGAAATTCAGAAGTTTGCACCACCGACTGATCTGACATCAGATTATATTGTTTACAGTTGCAGAAACGTAACGTCAGACTTTGTTGTGACTTGTTGTAATCGTTTAAGTCATTTTTTTAAGAAAAAATGCTAAAATTCTCTGGTTCCAGCTCCTTCAGTGTGAATATTTTCTGGTTTCTTTAGTTTCTGTGACAGTAAACTGAATATTTTGGGTTGGACTTTGTGAAATGATTATTGATATTTTTTCACCATTTTCCGATATTTTAAAGACCAAACGACTCATCGCTTAATCAAGAAATTAATCCACAGATGAATCAATAATGAAAATAATTAGTTGCAGCTTTACTTCACATAAAGGTATTTGATGTTGTATTTTACCAAAATTTTGAAAATTAGCTTGAAACAAATAACTGACATAATTTAATGCTGAAACTAAGATTATTTTCTTAATGAATCGATTAGTTATTTGATCCATTAAATGTCAGAAAATGGTGAAAAAAAATGTTGATCAGTGTTTCCCAAAAACCCAAGACGACGTCCTCAAATGTCCACAAAACAAAGATATTCAGTTTACTTTTAAAATAAACCAGAAAATATTCACATTTAAGAAGCTGAATCAGAGAATTTGAACATTTTTTTCCCCCAAAAATGACTCAAAACAATGAATCAATTATCAAAGTAGTTGGTGATTAATGTAAGTTGGCAGCTAATCGATTAATCAACTAATCATTGCAGCTCTAATTTAATGGAAACATAACTAATATCTGTGTGAAGACGAGCTGTAAACTGTTGTTGTAAGACTTTTTCCCGTCGATTCGTCCTCTGAAGCTCAGATACGATCACGCTGCTCGGACCGATTCTGAATCCTCTGATGGGATTTAGCTGCGTTAGATTTGTCTGACTCTGCTTTATATATTTCTTTATTTATATATTTATTTACATGTTGTTGGGTTGGTTGTTTTTTTCTGGATTTTCTTGGCTGCTGTTGAACAGGAACGTGTCGGGCCTTTGATTTTTCTCTGACAGTTTCGGTGCTGCAGAGGCAGACGAACCAAACGCTGCGTTCAGGCTCCTGATGGAGCTTTGTACTGTTGCTCTGTGATATCTGGCTGATGAAACCTTGATGTAACACCAACCCTCAAAACGATTAATCGATTATCACGGTAGTCGGTGATTAATTTAACTTGGTGCCTAATTGATTAATCAGCTAATCGTTGCGGCTGTGAGCTGCTTTTATTCCTCAGTAAAATGGAAGGTTAGTTTGTGTTTGATCGAGTCGAGCAGAGCAAGGGATGATGGGAGATACGTCCACACACACACACACACACACACACACACACACACACACACACACACACAGGTACAAAATTGTCTTTTTTTTTTTCCTTGGGTGTTAACTTTTCTCTCTCTGAACTCTGGGTGACTCATATTTTCTCGTTCACTGCCGTCATGATGAGTTCACTTTTCCATCAACCCGAGAGGAGAGCTGCGTGTGTGCGTGTGTGTGTGTATGTGTGTGTGTCAGGCAGAGGAGAGAAAGACAGTTTTTCCATAAACATTTCAATGAATTGTCATAATGTGGAGATTAATTGATTAGTCAGACAAGAATTTTGATAATCAATAGTTTGAATTGTTCGCTGCTTCTAAAACTTGATGATTTAATGGTTTTCTTTGGGTTTTGGGCCGTCGGGCTGCTGGAATTTCTAAAGGCCTTTTTTCACTATTTTTTTTGAAAAGCAATGAATTGATCAATCATCAAAAATAATTAGTAGATTAGTTGATATTGATAAGATGAATCAATCAGCCAATCACAGAACATGTGTAAATGATGTGAAAGCACTGAGAAAAAGGTGAAGAACAATCAATAAATTCATTTATGTCAATCACAGGTGATCGGAGGTCGTTGGGCAATAAAGGTCACGACAAAGGTCAGAGTTGAAAGAGATTAAACCTGGTGTAAAATTAATGCAGCAACCAATAAATATCAAATAATAAGAATAGAAATAGAAAAGAATAGAAACTCCCTGTAAAATCACTAAATGTCATTTTTACATTTATATTTGTTTAGCAATTAAAAAACATAACAGACTGTTCTAATTTATGAAGTTTCAAAGGTATTTATAAGTTTATTTGTTTTCTGTGGACTTTGCTTTCAGGCTTTATGCTAAGCTAAGCTAAGCTAACGCTCTCTGTGGCTCGTAGTGATGAACCTACAGAGAATTATCAGAGACTCTGCAGCTCCTCTCGGCTTTACGGAGCTTTATAGTGAGTTTCAGCTCATTGTTTATCTGTCCGGCTGCAACTTTACTGTTCTGGTTCACTCTCAGCGTCTCATAGCATCGTTTTCAGAGAAAAAACTGTAAAAGCCGCTGTACACTACCTGCTCACAGTTAGCTGTAGACTAGCTGGTGAACATAGTGGAGCATTTAGCAGCTAAAGAGCCAGATATTTCCCTCAGGAGTTGGTGGAGAACAAAAACAGAGCTAAAAGAGAGTGAATATTAGACTAAAATTCACCAGGTGGACAGAAACTCGACTCCACATGAACGATAATGTTGCTCCGTAACTGCTGGATGCTAACAAGTTCAACATATCAACTTAAAGCTGATGAAATGTCAGAGTTGTGTTCACTGCTTGTTTTTGATGGAAACTAGTGGAGAAAAATGTAGTTATTGGAAGTTTAAGGGTCTTTAAATCTGATTTCTGTGTTTCTTGGTGGTTGTTAAGTTGTGAGTTTGGTCACTAAGGTATTAATAGTTTCTGTCTGTGCAGTATTTTGGACTCTGGATGCTCTTTTCTTCTCTCTTTAGTCCTGTTTATCTGCCAGTCTATGTTTATAACTCCTCTGAGCTGAAGTTGTGTAACAGCCAAAGATAATTCTGAGTTTGTAACATTAAACATATGAGCTCATGCAGTTGAAACGTAGATTTGCAGGCAGCAGCAGCAGCAGCAGCAACAGCAGGAGATCCCAAACAGTCCTGCTTTGCTCTTTCTCCTCGGCTCAGGATGAAGCTCAGCCTGCAGGAAACACAGCCGGCTAATGAACGAACAGGCTGTTTGTTCTGCCGCCGCAGGAGGTAGATGATGGAGACAGCGGGGCCTCGACTAACACGAGAGGAGGCTGGTGTTAGTCAAGGACTCCGGTTATTTAACACACACACACACACACACACACACAAAGAGAACAAAATACTTGAAATGAGAGAGGAGTGATGACAGGAACATAACAAGCTGATCTCAAACTTACAGAAATGAGGTCGGAACTTGTGTGTTAGCACAGTTTCTCTGCAGTTCTTAGATCTAGGCAGAACTCACATGAACTGATATGAATGTAAACAACCTCAGACAGCGTTAAAGGAGACATGTTGTGCTTTTATGTCCTGATGTCAGATGTTAAACATGGTTGAAAACTTGAGGTGAACGTATGTAGAAATGCTGCCTGCAAGTCAAAAGTCAGGGCTTCAACCTGCTTGAACACTTC
This sequence comes from Thunnus maccoyii, assembly GCF_910596095.1. Lineage (NCBI taxonomy): Eukaryota > Metazoa > Chordata > Actinopteri > Scombriformes > Scombridae > Thunnus > Thunnus maccoyii. The sequence continues at coordinate 38,927,351 of NC_056533.1, read as the reverse complement.
GGTTGTGACGTTTTTTTTCTATTTTGCTGATAAGATGCTGTCAGCTCATTGCACATGCTCATAAACGACCGTCCATTATGTAGCCTTGGTTGCTAAGGTGGTTGCTAAGGTTGTTACTAAGGTGGTTGCTAAGAAGTTCACATTTGGAGTAAAGAAGGAGAAAAAGAAGTGAAATCCTGCTACTATAGTTTGTTTACGTAGCCTCTGGAGCCGGAGGAGGAAGCTTCCTGAAAGCTGACCAATCAGAGCAGAGTGGGCTCATCAGGAGGCGGGCCTTAAAGAGACAGGAGCTAAAACGGCCTGTTTCAGACAGAGGCTGAACTGAGGGGCTGCATAAAGGACCAGTAGAAGATAAATAAGGAGTTTTTAACTGGAAATCATGCAAAGATATTCCAGTAGAGCCCCAGAATATAAACATAGAGCAGGAAATGTGCAGAATATGTCCTGTTTAAAGCTGAAAAAACAGCATTTTAACCTCACAGACACTGTTTAATAGATTAAATGTGCAGAGACAAAATAAAAAGTGACAATGTTCTACTTACAAACAGTAAGATCATGTTTATATTTCACCCTGTAAACTCCATCACATGTAGGCTCCAATATATGAGACTAATTTTAAATTAATTAGATAAAACTGTGTATATTGTCTTAAGTAAAGCTCCATTGATTGGACCAACAGCTCATTGTTTTATCATTTCTTCTAAGTGTTCTTCTGTATTAAACATATTTGAGTCTACAGTGTACATATGTACCGCCTGTCCTGATGCTGTTTGTTGAACACTTTACAAACAGCTCTGAGGGTTGGTGTTACATCAAGGTTTCATCAGCCAGATATCACAGAGCAACAGTACAAAGCTCCATCAGGAGCCTGAACGCAGCGTTTGGTTCGTCTGCCTCTGCAGCACCGAAACTGTCAGAGAAAAATCAAAGGCCCGACACGTTCCTGTTCAACAGCAGCCAAGAAAATCCAGAAAAAAACAACCAACCCGACAACATGTAAATAAATATATAAATAAAGAAATATATAAAGCAGAGTCAGACAAATCTAACGCAGCTAAATCCCATCAGAGGATTCAGAATCGGTCCGAGCGGCGTGATCGTATCTGAGCTTCAGAGGACGAATCGACGGGAAGAAGTGTTACAACAACAGTTTACAGCTCGTCTTCACACAGATATTAGTTATGTTTCCATTAAATTAGAGCTGCAATGATTAGTTGATTAATCAATTAGTTGCCAACTTACATTAATCACCAACTACTTTGATAATTGGTTTTTGGGGGAAAAATGTCCAAATTCTCTGATTCCAGTTTCTTAAATGTGAATATTTTCTGGTTTCTTTAGTCTCTGTGACAGTAAACTGAATATCTTTGGATTGTTGACATTTGAGGACGTCGTCTTGGACTTTTAGAAACACTGATTGTTATTTTATGGACGGAACAACTAATTGAACTGATTAATCAAGAAAATAATCCACAGATTAATTTATAATGAAAATAATAGTTCACAAGTATATATATAACTACTAAAACTACTCAAAAAGTACAATTACATCAGTGATTAGTGGTAGTTGGAAGCCTGACAGTGAGCTCTGCCTGAGAAGACAAACTCAGGGAAAAGATAACAGAACAGAATAAAACACATGTTATTTACTGCATCGGCCTGAATATAAGATAATATTTTATTCTTGAGAACGTGGAGGTCGTCTTACTGTCGCATGTTTACAACATCAGCTCTTCATTTTGAATGGAGAGAGTGTTGCATCATGGGTTGTTTGTAGCATTAATGTCGCTAGGCTAGTGAGTTTCCTCCTCTGTGTTTATAGTGAGAATCAGTCGGTGCTAAAAGTGTTTGGTTAGCTTAGAGTTCCTGAAGACTCGTGTTTTAAGTTCCTCTGCCAAAGAGGAAATAAATTCAAACAATAAATGACATCATATAATCATCAAACCCAAACATCAGTAACATCTCACTCAGAAGACAGACTTACATTTGATTACACAGTTAGCGACTGTGTTTAACTTTGTTAGATTGGTTTAATCCAAGAGAGCAAGAAAGCATTTGCAAGTTCATCAGCAGTTGGGAATTTTAATTACTAATATTTAAACATTATTTTCATATAACTGCTGTTTCAAGTCTAATTTAAAGATTATTTTTGGATGACAGTGTGAACGCTAACGTTACACCAGCCTGATGGATACCTACACTTTGTTTATTCCACTTGCATTTCATAATCAATAATCAAAACTGTTATTATCATTATTATTATTATTAGTAGTAGTAGTAGTATGTAACCACTGTCTCAGGGAAACTTTCAATCAATCAATCAATCACTTTTCACATGGATCAGGTCAAGACCGTACTCTTCAATTTACAGAGACCCAACAATTCCCCCATGAGCAGCACTTGGTGACAGCGGTAAGGAAAAACTCCCCTTTAACGGGTAGAAACCTCAAGCAGAACCCGGCTCTTGGTGGGCGGCCATCTGCTTTGACCGGTTGGGTTGAGAGAGAGAAAGAAAGAGGGAAAGGGGAGGGGGGACAGGAGAGCAACAATCACAACAATAACAATAAGTATAAGTATCAATAGCCAGGGAAGGATGCCATCAGGACTGTGAAGGACCACGAAGGCTCGGCCCAGAACCCAGGGTTTCCTGTGAGATGAGAAAGCACAAAAAACTCCGGGGAAGAAGCAAAGTTAGTGACATGCATTGATGTTACATGACTGCATACAGATGGAGAGGAGGAGGAGGAGAGAGGAGCTCAGTGCATCATGGGAAGTCCCCCAGCAGTCTAGGCCTATAGCAGCATAACTAAGAGCTGGTCCAAGGCGAGCCTGGTCAGCCTGAACTATAAGCTTTATCAAAAAGGAAAGTTTCCCAGCAAGATGAGTGTGAAAGCGTGTCATGTCTTTTTTACAAAAAACAGCTGTTGGAATATTTGGCATCGTCTCATAATCAGCGTCGTCGTCCTGGATATTTGGATCAATACGGTGATTGTGGCTGATTTATTATTGATCTCAGTCAGAGCCAAATGTTTCTGAATTATTCTGAAAGGTTTTGTTTGGTAAAATTTTGTTAAAGCACCTTTTCTTATTTGACAATTTTTTATAATTTGCATTAAATCTGATGGCAGGAATGCACCAGTTATATTAATGGTTTAATAAGATGGGAGGTCAGCGCTTTGCTCAACAGCACTTTGGCAGTTAAGCAGTTAAATATTTTTATTTCAGCTGAGCTTCAAACCTGCGACTGTCTTCATTCTCACAGGAGAAGTGTGTGTGTGTGTGTGTGTGTGTGTGTGTGTGTGTGTGTGTGTGTGTTAGTTCATGAGAAAGTAAAGAGACAGTGACAGAGCACCTGGTGTGAGTCTTTGTACAACACACATACTCGCTCAGTGTTTGTGTGTGTGTGCGTGTGTGTGTGCCTGTGTGCGTGTGTGTGTGTGTGCGTGAGTGTGTGTGTGTGTGTGTGTGTGTGTGATAGATGCAGTGCACAGCCTCAGGTAATAATAGCCATGATGGATTCTCACCTGAAAGATAAAGATGTGTTGGAGTCCAGCGCTGCTGCTGCTGCTGCTGCTGCTTCGCTCCGGTTCCGGCCCGAGCCCGGGGAGATACTGATGATCCACCTCCACCCCTCCCCCCCCACACACACACACCTCCCCACACACACTACCACCATCAGTCATCAGCTAACAACACTGTTTTTAGGACAACAGCATCAATTTGCTCTTAACATGCAGTTGATTCAGAGAATGGTGTGTGAGTAATATATGATAAATAACATTTAAGTATCAGTTTCCTCTGTGTATTATGATATTATTAACAATATCAATGATATATTACTAGATTAGCATTTTCAGCCGACACGCAGATTCATTTTGTACTTAAATTCTCTTTCCAGAAGCAGTTTGTGCAGTTCTTTTGTTTTAGTTTTGATATATGTTAGATATGTTTTGTCTAATTTATCGCCTGCGTCCGAGCTTTTGATGCCTTTTTTTGAGCTGCAGTGGAACATTTGTGTTATATCTTAATATCTGGACAGAAATTATTAGTTTTGACCACTTAATAGTATTTATATTGTACATAACACTCAATAAAAATGGACTTGAGTTGATAATACTGTATGTACAATATATTTGATGTATCTTCAGTCCTCTGTACATTATTGTACCGTGTCATGTAATGTATCAGCATCTCCAAAGTTTAGCAAAAAAACAGAAACATGCACACAAACAAAAAAAAGCAGTTTGTGTGACATCAGAGCTGATGACGTGTCTCTGTCTATTTACACCGTAACGCTACGATTAACCACACATTCATCTCACAGTCTGACAGCCTGAAACTGATGTTTTACAGTCTGACACATCCTGCAGTGTGACGTATCATAAACTTACACCATGACAGTCGAAGTGCTGCCTAAACTTACACCCTCTGTAGAGAGTTTGCGTGACTGACCAGAAAAATGATTTGCATAAAGTTGAACATGTTTAACTTTATGCAAATGAGGTTGAAATTCATCTGGAGACTCTGTGGCGATTTCCCGAAACACCGACAAACAAAAAGTGAGGTGCTGGTGGGACAGGAAGTTTAGTCTTGACTGTGAAGGAGAAGATCATCACTACAGTTTGGCACAAAGTCACATAAATTGTTGGAAAATGTCGTTGTACAACGTCTGTGAATAAACAGGCTACTCGCCGGCTCGCGGGCAGTAACGGGCCGCCAGCGAAGAGCGAGAGGTGATAGAGGTGATGTGTTCGGCATTCAGTTAGAGGCGGTAAATAAATTTCAATCAGGAGAGACTCAGTTTTACATTGTGAACGGTGTTTATTGAACAGCATGATAATGAATGTAAAAGTCTTTGGCTAGTCTAGACACTGGTGGCGGTGATGGAGAGAGTCATTCACACTAGTTTGACTCCAAACAGCCGATATACTAACCGTAAAGACATGCAGCTACATAGAAATAGACGCACCAACCGTGTTCTTTGTCATAGTGAGTTTGTGTTCAACTCAACATGAAATGCATTGAAATAATTGAGAATCATCCTCTGTGGACCATGAATATCTCTGACATACTGAGTGACATATATGTTTCATTGGATTCATGTTTAAAGTGACTGAGGATGGAGCTCGTTCAGTCTCGTACTGGAGTGATACCGCAGTGATGTTGTTCTGAGTCATTTGTCGGGTCAGCAGTGAAACTTCGGATCCATTTTTCTCGGCGTTCCTGGGAGCTCTGCAGCCTGCGGCCTTCGCAGAGCAGCAGAGATATTTCAGATGTTTCAGGAGTCTCCTCGGGGGACGAGGAGCCGGCCTCTCTCTCTCTCTCTCTCTCCGTCTCCTCTGTCCTGTTTTTAGCTGCTGAATGTCTGGAGACGCTGCTGTGATTTATTCAGCCTCTCCGTTGCTGCTCAGGTGAGAGTCGACTGTACCAACAGGATGAATGAACGGCTGTCACACCTGCTCACACACACACATTCACACACACACACACACACACACACATGCAGGTTTATTTTAGTCTGAAGACAGAACAGACAGGACTGTCTCTTAGATTATTGACTGAACATCCACTGAAGGCTGACTGAGCTGTGAGCCGGTTTACATTTAGACATTTAGTCTTAGAGCAGGTGAAACATGAATGACTCCATTCAGGAGTCAGTGGCAGCAAACACTGAGAAGTGTAAACACTGAAAGCAGCTGAAGTGTCAGTTGAAGCTGTAAAACTGAAAGACGCTGAATTGTAATTAGAGATTAGAGGACTGAAAGAGGTTGATGCGTCGTTGAACATAACATCACTGTAAGGGGTTGAAGTGTCGTCTTCAAGTTTGAAGCACTGAAACACGTCAATGAGTCATTGACTTTGTATTTAAGTTCTTTGAGAAACTGAAATTTACATATTGCAAAGTCAAGAGGTTGTGATGTTAGTGAAGCTGTAAACAGAACCGTGTTCCCGCTCACTACGGTAGCAATGGCCTTCATGATGAAGCAACCCAGTCACCAGAAGAAAACGTTGGCATTTCTGCAAACCACAGAAACGTTGAATATCTACGTTTCAACACGTGAAATACATATCATATTAACATTTCTACCCGTTGAATAATGATGTTTTATGGTTTGACAACGCTCTGATTAGGTTTAGACACAAAGGCCACTTGGTTAGGGTTAGGGTTAGGTTAGGGTTAGGTTAGGGTAAGGGTTAGGTTAGGGTTAGAGTAGGGTTAGGTTAGGGTTAGGGTTAGGGTTAGGTTAGGGTTAGGTTAGGGTTAGGTTAGGGTTAGGGTTAGGTTAGGGTTAGGGTTAGGGTTAGGGTTAGGTTAGGGTTAGGTTAGGGTTAGGGTTAGGTTAGGGGTTAGGGTTAGGTTAGGGGTTAGGGTTAGGGTTAGGTTAGGGTTAGGGTAAGGGTTAGGTTAGGGTTAGATTAGGGTTAGGTTAGGGTTAGGGTTAGGTTAGGGTTAGGTTAGGGTTAGGGTTAGGTTAGGGTTAGGGTTAGGGTTAGGGGTTAAGGTTAGGGTTAGGGTTAGGTTAGGTTAGGGTTAGGGTTAGGTTAGGGTTAGGGTTAGGTTAGGGGTTAGGGTTAGGTTAGGTTAGGGTTAGGGGTTAGGGTTAGGGTTAGGGTTAGGTTAGGTTAGGGTTAGGGTTAGGTTAGGGGTTAGGGTTAGGTTAAGGTTAGGGGTTAGGGTTAGATTAGGGTTAGGTTAGGGTTAGATTAGGGTTAGGTTAGGGTTAGGGTTAGGGTTAGGTTAGGGTTAGGTTAGGGGTTAGGGGTTAGGGGTTAGGGTTAGGGTTAGGTTAAGGTTAGGGGTTAGGGTTAGGTTAGGGTTAGGTTAGGGTTAGATTAGGGTTAGGTTAGGGTTAGGGTTAGATTAGGGTTAGGTTAGGGTTAGGGTTAGGGTTAGATTAGGGTTAGGTTAGGGTTAGGGTTAGGGTTAGATTAGGGTTAGGTTAGGGTTAGGGTTAGGGTTAGATTAGGGTTAGGTTAGGGTTAGGTTAGGGTTAGGTTAGGGGTTAGGGTTAGGGTTAGGTTAAGGTTAGGGGTTAGGGTTAGGTTAGGGGTTAGGTTAGGGTTAGGGTTAGGGTTAGATTAGGGTTAGGTTAGGGTTAGATTAGGGTTAGGTTAGGGTTAGGGTTAGGGTTAGGTTAGGGTTAGGTTAGGGGTTAGGGGTTAGGGTTAGGGTTAGGTTAAGGTTAGGGGTTAGGGTTAGGTTAGGGGTTAGGTTTAGGTTAGGGTTAGGGTTAGGGTTAGGAGTTAGGAGTTAGGGTCAGGGTTAGGGGCTAGGTTAGGGTTAGGGTTAGGGGTTATGGTTAGGGTTACTGTCTCACAAAAAAAGACGGTTTTCTCGCCAGAAAAATGGCTGCAAATGTCCCAACGTCTCGTTAAAAACACCCGCTTTTGTCAGTTGAAACAGGAAGCGGACATTGGTTTCAGTTTCAAGGTGGTCCTGAACCGTTTTCTCCACTGATTTCCAACCATCCACCTGCCCCTCCTCCTCCTATATAGGAAAGATCAACTCATACAGATCACATGTGAACTACGTCACTTTAGAAATGTTGATATGATACGTCTTGTTGAAATGTTAATATGCTACGTATTTCACGTGTTGAAACGTAGATATTCAACATTTCTGTGGTTTGCAGAAACGTACAGTGCCAACGTTTTATTCTGGTGACCAGGCTGGATGAAGGAACATGTGATCCAGTGCAGCGGTGTGACTCTCTGACGTGTTTTTAATAGTTTCTGGAACAACAACGGAGGAATAAGATATATCAGATTGTTGGTAGATCAGTTCATTGTTGGTTTGGATCCAAACATGAGATTTGTTTACAAGAAGAAAAATATAGAAAATCACTAGAATTATCTTTTAACCATATTTTATTCATCATAACCACAATGTTTCACCAACTTTCACTGTAGTTGCCTTGTGTAAATATTAGAAAGCAAGAATTTGAAATTATCACTGAACATAATCCTGAGTCCAGCATGTCTTTAAGGTTGGAGAGAAGGTTTTTTATTTTAAGAGTCAACATCTGCCAGCTTCCTGTGGAGATGAAATAGATAATAGCAAGCTGATACAGATATGAAGCTGAGACACTGAGGCACAATATTAAACTCTGTCAACAAGAAAAAAAACTACCTGACATCGACGACACTGAGTCAGGCAGAGCAGGAAGCATCAACAGGACGAGATGATGAGATGAATAAAACAGGCGGCTGCTGCACTGCTGACGTAATTACAATGTATTACATATTACAATATGTCACTTATAGTAATATGTGCAGGGTGTGCGTGTTCCAGTACACCCACCGTTGCTGCTACAACATGAGAACACATCTGTATTAAATCTTATTAGGCAGAAGTCACATTTACCCACTTTTTCACCTCCCAGTTCAATAAAAACAGTTCACATCTCTGTATGAATCCCTTCTGGTTTCTGTCCCTCTGTACAGTATCTTCCTGTTCCTTCCTCTCGCAGTCGCAGCTCTTACCAGATTCCACCCAACAAACTCCCATCGCAGTGTTTATTTCGGTCGCCCGCGGCAAGGATACGGATAAAAGGATTAACTTATCGTCTACCAGTTTAGAGCTCTTAAACTCAGCCTGACGGCCCCCCTGAAAATTGAAAAGATGGATGCCAGCGAGGCTCCATTCAGTACACGTTAAATTAATTTCCCCTGTTCATTACACAGAGGAGCGTTGATGTTTAAAGCCTCAACAGTTTGGAGGTTGAAAGGCAAAGCAAGTTTATTTATACACCACATCTCTCAGCAACAAGGCAATTCAAAGTGCTTTACATAAAACATTAAAAACATTAATGTAAAGTGCAAAAGAAACACATCATAAATACGACCAAATACAGTCATTAAAGAGCTGCTGTAAGAGAACAGAGAATAAAAACAAGCTGAAATAGAATAAGACATAAAACACAAGAATAAAAGTTACAGTTCAGTGGAAGAAATTAATAATTATTTGATTTAATAAAAGGCAAACGGAAAAGTCTTCAGCCTTGATTTAAAAGACAAAGAAGAAGAAGAGAGTTGCAGCAGATCTGCAGTTTGTTCAGATATGTGGAGCATAAAAACTGAACACTGCTTCTCCAGGTTTAGTTTTGGACTCTGGGGACAGAAAGCAGACCTGATCCAGACCTGATCCAGACCTGATCCAGACCATCTGAGAGGTCTGGATGCTTCATAACGTAGCAGCAGATCAGAAATGTCTTTTAAACTAACAGCAGTATTTTGAAATCAATTCTCTGACAGACAGGAAGATCTGAGAACTGGAGTGATGTGATCCCGTGATCCACTTTCTTGGTCTTAATGAGGACTCAAGCTACAGTGTTCACGTCAACATCAAAGTATTAATTATGACTGAGAAACTCAGATTTTTTTGAAAGCACTGATATATCCGACTTGACACTCAATAACACAGAAATGCCTGAAAACCATAAAAACATGGACGCCAAAGTCCATCATTCAGTGTAATTAAAGCCAGATTTAATGGACGTAATGTAATTTTGTCAGTTGACATGAATGCTTGCAAAATCCTTAACATGGAATTTTTCTGATGTAACCTGTGAATGTCTGGAGCTTATAGGCAATGGTTGCAAAAAACATAAATATTGAATAAACAACGATATTACAATCCGTCCTTATCTAAACATATAAAGCGAGACACACAACAAACAAACTGTTCTGAGAAGGTTCTGCTCCAGAGCTGGATTTGTACGTATTAATCAGAGTTACACATGTTCATTGGATTTTGATATATTATATTCAATAAAAACAAAGGCATACCTAGAAAGATATGGACATTTTCAGGATTTATTGCAAGAATAAATGAATGTCTTGAATGGCTGCAGTTCACATCTCGATCAAAACACCAAAAAAGTGAAATTGATTCAATTTACAGACACAAAAAAGAAAAGAAAAGCAGCAAATTCTCTCATTTCAGAAGCTAAAACCAAGTAATTAATATTGTCATAACTTTATCATTTGACTAATCAATAATCCAAAAATGTTTTTGTGATGACTCATCAATAGATCTCACTGTAAAAAACTGAGGTAAACAAACAAACAAGCATCAGTAAACAGACAAACACACAATTCAGCAGCTCATCACTGACACCCAGTCTGTTCCCAGCAGATGACGGTGTTACATAATGACTGTCTGATGTAACACACACACACACACACACACACACACACACACAGTTTCATCACTACGAGCCACTACCAACACATTACACGCTCATTTCATACAGTGGTATTATAAAAATAGAGATTATAGCTGCTGTAAAAAAAAAAAAAAAAGAAAAAATCATTTTTAAATTAAAACTTCTCTCTTTTCATAAATATATTTTTGATGACTCATCTTCAACTTGGTATGATTTGGGACGAGTCTCTGACCCGTCATATAAAACAGCACCTAGACTGTTAGCTAGTGATGCTAGCTGTTAGCTTTCATTTGGCAAAAACTGTGTTTACATTTGCAAAGAACGTGATGATTTATTAATTTCTCCCGTCTTATTCTCCTTCTGTGATTATTGCGCCATAATTACATAGCCACGCCCACTTTTGAGTGATCCAATCAGATCTGTCGGATTGTATTTAAACGCCTCTTGCAACTAAACGCTGCCCACATATATTGTGTCACATGACTAGAGGCACTCTAACCTCTGTTTCACTGTGACTTTAAGGATAAAAGATTAATTGATTAATAAACGTTACTTACAGCCCTCCTGTTGTGTCATATAGGCTTCAGAAATAAACTGAATAAGTAAGTTTTCTTAGTTTACTTCTGTATACTGTGTATTTAGTATTTTTTATTTAGACTTTTGGACATGATTACTCATCACTGTCAGCGGTATCAAGCGTTCAATCAGCTGAACGTGCACATCAGCTGCCTGCTGAAAGTCACGTCCTCATCGGACAGGACGCACTTTTAGTCACATCTTATCAAACATCAAGATCTGATCTCGCATCACAAAGCATCACATGAACGATGTGAGAAAGTCACACACTGTTTGTTCTGCTTGCGCCAGAAAAACACTCTGCAACACTTTCACCTTCAGTGACCTGAAAGGAATTTCCATTCATCTTCAACCTGAACCTTAAAGCTCAGGGGAGGATTATTTAATGTTACAGTAGCTTTGAGATGAGTAACTCTGTAGTAATAATAATAATAATAAACTTTATAGGACGTTTCAAAACAGAGTTACAAAGTGCTTTACAATAACAAAACACAGAAGATTGAAAATAAATAAAACACAAAGTATATAAAGTAATAAATAATTCACTGAAAAGCAATTCTTAGTTTGTAAAAAGGCAAAGTCTCTATTGCATCTACTCTCATCTGTCAGTCGCTGCTAGTCGTCACAGTTAACACGGTTAATGTCAGATGTAGGAGCTCCGGTTGAAAAAGTAAAGGTCACTTTTATGGTCGTTCATAACTGGTTCTTATGACATGTTTCCCATTGTCCAATAAACACGTCTGAATGAGTGTGAAGTCACCTCATGACTTGTTCACAACTAGCCGATACAGGAAGTAAAAGATTGAAAACTCTGATTTGCAATGAAAAAGCAGCCAAAGTGAAGCACGGGAATGTAAAACACCAGTATGACACCAAAAACTGCCACTAAAAAGACTGTAACGTTAAAAGATATATGTTTGATTTGACTCATTTGGATGCTGAAGCTTCATATTAGCTTCAGATAAACCTACTTCCATTGTAAATGCATTATGAAGGGATCTTCCTCTTCAGTATGAACAGGAGGATTTGTGAACCCGTCCTTTACCTAACACGTCTACAGTTCAGTCACATGTAAAGCCATGTACTGTATATGTATATATGACTATGTGACAGAGATTCAGGTCATGTGTGTGTCATGTAAATAATGTGAAGTAAATCTGTTATGAAACCACAGAGATGGAATCACACACAAACATGTACACAGTTAGAATATCTTCAGTCTGTCAGCGTCACGTCTGACTGCAGAACAGAGCAGCAGTTAGTGTTGAGATAACACACACAAACACACACAAACACACACACACACACAAACACACACACACAAACACACACACACAAACACACACAGTCACAGGGTTGTGTTTACCCCTGAGGCCTTTACACACACACACACCCAGATCTTGTCAGCACTGGATGAAAACCTACTGTAGTGTCACTTGTCAAGAGAAATGCAGCTTTGTTTATTAATTAACTGCAATTTATTATTATATATTAAGTTCGTCCTGAATTTTATCATTTTTAAGAGTGATTTGACTTTTGGCTGTTTTTTTACATCAGTATATTAAGGCTGAGCTCAGGTTAGTATTTTGGTTAATTTAAGGTTTAGTTCAGGCTTCTTTTTGATTGTACTGTTAGATAACACAACTGGTTTGAGTCATGCAGCAATATGTCAGAGTTCTGGTTCCACTGGGGTTTGAACCCAGGACCTTCTGCGTGTAAAGCAGACGTGATGACCACTACACTATGGAACCACTGCGTTGTGATATTTTCAGGTCTAATCTGTGTATATAAGTGTTTCTGACTATAGTCCAGCAGTCAAAAGTGGTTTAGGTCAATTTATTTTAGTTTACAGTAAAGAAATAAATTAGTAACATGAGAGAAGACTGTGAGAAAGAAGGACTCAGGGTTTCTTATTTTATGAAACTAGATGATCTTTGATGCGGCTTTGTCTCAGTAAGTTGGGCAGGAGGTCCCCTAATCAGTAGGTTGGTGGTTTATTTCCCGTCCACATGTCAGTGTCCTTGTTCAAGATACAGAACCCCAAACTGTAGTAAAGAAACTATAAGCAAAGATAAGGAATAACAGCATTTCTGGTTGAATTGAGGTTAAAGCATTTTTAGTTGCAGCAAGCATTAGGTCAAGCGTTTGGTTACATGCATCTGTTGACTCTACAATTGACTTTAGCAGTCTGACAACATGACAGAGTTCTGGTTCCACTGGGGATTGAACCCAGGAACTTCTGCGTGTAAAGCAGACGTGATGACCACTACACTATGGAACCACTGACATGAGCCTTTTTCTACTAAAATCACACATTTTTATGTCACTTCTTGTGAAATGTGACAGGCCTCCTTTTAGAAATGAGACTATAAATGTCTATATTTATCAAAAGTGTGCATTTAGTTCAGGCTGTTATGTATTTATTTAAGCTGAGGTTGCATCAAGTATTTCTAAAGGTTATTGATGAGCTCTACATTTGAGGATTCCACAACGAACTGTAAATCATGCAGCAGTTTGACAGAGTTCTGGTTCCACTGGGGATTGAACCCAGGACCTTCTGCGTGTAAAGCAGACGTGATGACTACTTTATTATGGAACCACTGACATGTAAAGTTTTATAATATAATCTGGGTACAGAAATGATTCTGACTGTAGTCTAGTGGTGAAAAGTGGTTTAGGTAGAGTTTTTCCTTCAGTTTACAGGAAAGAAATAAAAAAGAAAATTAGGGAAAACCACATTTTGGTTTAATTTGAGCATTTATTTAAAGCTACCTTTAAACCTTTTGGTTTTCAATCAATCATACACCTGTTTACACCACAATTGATTGTAGTAGTCTGGCAACTGTTTAGGTCAAGTATTTATAACCCAGGACCTTCTGCGTGTAAAGCAGACGTGATGACCACTACACTATGGAACCAGGGCTTTTGTTTATTTATACCAAAACCATGTAATTTCCACCTAAACATGACAGGCCCAGTTTTTTAAACTGAGACTATAAATGTTGATGCTGATCTAGACATAATCTTGTCCTTAAAAACAATATGTTGCATCCCAAGTACGTGACAAGAAGAATGAGTTCTGGTTCTACTGGGGATTGAACCCAGGACCTTCTGCGTGTAAAGCAGATGTGATGACCACTACACTACAGAACCACTGACATGACTGTTTTTCTACTAAAATCACACATTTTTATGTCACTTCTTGCGGAACGTTACAGGCCTACTTTTTTAAATGAGACTATAAATGTCTATATTTATCAATTACCAAAATATGTGCATTCAGCTCAGGCCTAAATGTATGTAGTAGAGTTTAACTTACATATTAGGGAGGATATTTTACCTTTTGGTTGGGCTGAGTTTGCATCAAGTTTTCTTAAAGTAATTGTAATTGTTGAACTCTATATTTGATAATTAACAATTGACTTTAGCAATCTGACAACATGACAGAGCTCTGGTTCCACTGGGGTTTGAACCCAGGACCTTCTGCGTGTAAAGCAGACGTGATGACCACTACACTATGGAACCACTAACGTGAGTGTTTTTCTACTAAAATCGCTCATTTTCACTTCTTGTGATATGTGACGGGGATGTGTTTTGAAATTAGACTATAAATGTCTATATTTATTAAATAACATTTAGCTCAAGCCTAAATTTATGTAGTAGATTTTGGTAACATATTACAACAGACATTGCACCTTTTGGTTGAGCTGAGGTGCATGAAGTTTTTCCTAAGGTAATTGTTGTATTTGTGTATTCCACAAGTGACTTTAATCATGCAGCAGTTTAAAAGAGTTCTGGTTCCACTGGGGATTGAACCCAGGACCTTCTGCGTGTAAAGCAGACGTGATGACCACTACACTATGGAACCAGGGCTTTTTTTTACCAAAACCACACGTTTTCATGTAATTTCCTCTAAAACGTGACAAGCCCAGTTTTTTAAACTATAAATGTTGATGCTGACATAGACATAATATCATCATTAAAAACAATATGTTGCATCCCAACACTGTTCCATACTTAGATACTGGAACACTTCCAATCTGCTGTCACTTTTATTTGTGAGAACCACTGACATGAAATTCTTTCTACTAAAACCACACATTTTTATTTAATTTCTTTTGAAAGGTGACAAGTCTATTTTTTTAAATGAGACTATAAATGTCTATATTTGTCAAATAGCAAAACAAAATGTATTTAGCTCGAACCTAAGTTTATTAAGTAGAGTTTAGGTAACATAATAGGGAGGATGTTGTATATTTTGGTTGAGCTGAGGTTGCATCAAGTTTTTTGTAGATAGTTGTCAAACTCTACATTTGTGAATCTCACAACTGACTTTAGTCATGCAGTAATTTGACAGAGTACTGGTTTCTCTGGGAATTGAACCCAGGACCTTCTGTGTGTAAAGCAGACTTGATGATCACTAAAATATGGAACCAATGTACTATGATGTTTTCAGGTCTAATCTGTGTATAGAAGTGCTTTTGACTATAGTCTAGCAGTCAAAAGTGGTTTAGGTCAATTTGTTTTAATTTAGATTTAATTGATTTAGAGTAATGAAATAAATTAGCAACATGAGGGAAGACATTGAGAAAGAAGGACTTCACATTTTGGTTGAGTTACAATTGAGTAGGGCAGCCTGTCAACTCTAGTCATGAGGCAGTTCTTATGACAGAGTTCTGGCTCCACTGGGGATTGAACCCAGGACCTTCTGCGTGTAAAGCAGACGTGATGACTACTACACTATGGAACCAGGGCCTTTGTTTTTTTCATACCAAAACCACACATTTCATATAATTTCCTCTAAAATGTGACAGGCCCAGTTTTTTAAACTGAAACTATAAATGTTGATGCTGATCTAGACATAATCTTATCATTAAAAACAACATGTTGCGTCTCAACACTGTTCCATACTTAGATATTGTAACTCTTACAATCTGCAGTCACTTTTTGTTGTGAGAATATGTTAGTTAAGGTTATATTTACATCAGGTTTTCTTAGTTTATGAAACAGGATTAGCTTTGTTGGTTCCACAATTGACTTCAACCAAGTTAAGGTGATTACTGGTTGTGATTACAGAACCCCAAATTGCAGTACAGAAATTATAAAAAAAAACAAAAAAACATAAGGAACAATGACATTGCTGGTTGAATTGAGGTTAAAGCTTTTTTAGTTAAGTAAAGTTTAGATTATATGCATTTGATGACTCTACAACTGACTTTAGCAGTCCGACAACATGACAGAGTTCTGGTTCCACTGGGGATTGAACCCAGGACCTTCTGCGTGTAAAGCAGACGTGATGACCACTACACTATGGAACCACTAACGTGAGTGTTTTTCTACTAAAATCGCTCATTTTCACTTCTTGTGATATGTGACGGGGATGTGTTTTGAAATTAGACTATAAATGTCTATATTTATTAAATAACATTTAGCTCAAGCCTAAATTTATGTAGTAGATTTTGGTAACATATTACAACAGACATTGCACCTTTTGGTTGAGCTGAGGTGCATGAAGTTTTTCCTAAGGTAATTGTTGTATTTGTGTATTCCACAAGTGACTTTAATCATGCAGCAGTTTAAAAGAGTTCTGGTTCCACTGGGGATTGAACCCAGGACCTTCTGCGTGTAAAGCAGACGTGATGACCACTACACTATGGAACCAGGGCTTTTTTTTACCAAAACCACACGTTTTCATGTAATTTCCTCTAAAACGTGACAAGCCCAGTTTTTTAAACTATAAATGTTGATGCTGACATAGACATAATATCATCATTAAAAACAATATGTTGCATCCCAACACTGTTCCATACTTAGATACTGGAACACTTCCAATCTGCTGTCACTTTTATTTGTGAGAACCACTGACATGAAATTCTTTCTACTAAAACCACACATTTTTATTTAATTTCTTTTGAAAGGTGACAAGTCTATTTTTTTAAATGAGACTATAAATGTCTATATTTGTCAAATAGCAAAACAAAATGTATTTAGCTCGAACCTAAGTTTATTAAGTAGAGTTTAGGTAACATAATAGGGAGGATGTTGTATATTTTGGTTGAGCTGAGGTTGCATCAAGTTTTTTGTAGATAGTTGTCAAACTCTACATTTGTGAATCTCACAACTGACTTTAGTCATGCAGTAATTTGACAGAGTACTGGTTTCTCTGGGAATTGAACCCAGGACCTTCTGTGTGTAAAGCAGACTTGATGATCACTAAAATATGGAACCAATGTACTATGATGTTTTCAGGTCTAATCTGTGTATAGAAGTGCTTTTGACTATAGTCTAGCAGTCAAAAGTGGTTTAGGTCAATTTGTTTTAATTTAGATTTAATTGATTTAGAGTAATGAAATAAATTAGCAACATGAGGGAAGACATTGAGAAAGAAGGACTTCACATTTTGGTTGAGTTACAATTGAGTAGGGCAGCCTGTCAACTCTAGTCATGAGGCAGTTCTTATGACAGAGTTCTGGCTCCACTGGGGATTGAACCCAGGACCTTCTGCGTGTAAAGCAGACGTGATGACTACTACACTATGGAACCAGGGCCTTTGTTTTTTTCATACCAAAACCACACATTTCATATAATTTCCTCTAAAATGTGACAGGCCCAGTTTTTTAAACTGAAACTATAAATGTTGATGCTGATCTAGACATAATCTTATCATTAAAAACAACATGTTGCGTCTCAACACTGTTCCATACTTAGATATTGTAACTCTTACAATCTGCAGTCACTTTTTGTTGTGAGAATATGTTAGTTAAGGTTATATTTACATCAGGTTTTCTTAGTTTATGAAACAGGATTAGCTTTGTTGGTTCCACAATTGACTTCAACCAAGTTAAGGTGATTACTGGTTGTGATTACAGAACCCCAAATTGCAGTACAGAAATTATAAAAAAAAACAAAAAAACATAAGGAACAATGACATTGCTGGTTGAATTGAGGTTAAAGCTTTTTTAGTTAAGTAAAGTTTAGATTATATGCATTTGATGACTCTACAACTGACTTTAGCAGTCCGACAACATGACAGAGTTCTGGTTCCACTGGGGATTGAACCCAGGACCTTCTGCGTGTAAAGCAGATGTGATGACCACTACACTATGGAACCACGGACATAAGCCTTTTCCTACTAAAACCACACATTTTTATGTTACTTCTTGTGAAACGTGACAGGCCTACTTTTTAAAATAAGACTATAAATGTCTGTATTTATCAAATAACAAAACCAATTTGTATTCAGCTCAATCCTAAATTGAAAACACCTTGTTGATTGCACAATTGATTTGAAGTATGGGACAAAATGACAAAGTTCTGGTTCCACTGGGGATTGAGCCTAGGACCTTGTGCATGTAAAGCAGACATGATAACCACCGGATTGTGAACTTCTGCTTATTAAGAAGTGTTCATGATTAATCTGTGTATAAAATAAAACACTACTATAACATTTTAATACTGGGTTCCACTGACAGATACCTGCAGGCCTCCAATCTGCAGGTATGAAAACATTTTGTGCTAGTATTAATGAGAATATCTTGGTTAAGGCAAGATTTAGATCAGGGTTTCTTATTTAATGAAACAAGATGATCTTTGATGCGGCTTTGTCTCAGTAAGTTGGGCAGGTTGTCCCCTAATCAGTAGGTTGGTGGTCTAATTCCCGTCCACATGTCAGTGTCCTTGTTCAAGATACAGAACCCCAAACTGTAGTAAAGAAACTATAAGCAAACATAAGGAATGACTGCATTTCTGGTTGAATTTAGGTTAAAGCATTTTTAGTTGCAGCAAGCATTAGTTGACTGTACAATTAACTTAAGCAGTCTAACATCATGACAGACTTCTGGTTCCACTGGGGATTGAACCCAGGACCTTCTGCGTGTAAAGCAGATGTGATGACCACTACACTATGGAACCACCACACGATAACATCTTATGATGTAATCTGGATATAGAAGTGATTCTGACTGTAGTGTAGTGGTGAAAAGTCTGGCAACTGTTTACAGTATTAGTTAGAATATGTAAAGGGAAGGTCTTTGTTACTAAAGGGAAGGACACACCTTGCTGATTGCCCAATTGATTTGAAGTATGGGACAAGATGACAAAGTTCTGGTTCCACTGGGGATTGAACCCAGGACCTTCTGCGTGTAAAGCAGATGTGATGACTACTACACTATGGAACCAGTGGCTTTTGATTTTTTATACCAAAACCATACATTTTCATCTAATTTCTTGTGAGACATGACAGGCCCAGTTTTTAAACTGAAACTATAAATGTTGATGCTGATCTAGACATAATTTTGTCATTAAAACAATATGTTGCATCCCAACACTGTTCCATACTTACATACCATAACTCTTACAATCTGCAGTCACTTTTTGTTGTGAGAATATGTTAGTTAAGGTTATATTTACATCAGGTTTTCTTAGTTTTGGAAACAGGATTACATTTGTTGGTTCCACAATTGACTTCAAGCAAGTTAAGGTGATTACTGGTTGTGATTACAGAACCCCAAATTGCAGTAAAGAAATTATAAGCAAACATAAGGAACAATGACATTGCTGGTTGAGTTGAGGTTAAAGCATTTTTAGTTAGGCCAAAGTTTTGACTACATGCATTTGATGACTCTACAATTGACTTTAGCAATCTGACAACATGACAGAGTTCTGGTTCCACTGGGGATTGAACCCAGGACCTTCTGCGTGTAAAGCAGACGTGATGACCACTACACTATAGAACCACCGCTTTTAAGCTGCTACTTATTAAGAAGTGTTCAGTAGTGATCTGGGTTTAAACTAAAACACTGCTATAACATCTAAACACAGTGGGCTCTTCTCATTTCTCTATTTTGTGCCTCCTCGTCTCCTCTGAGGATGTTTCAGTTCCTAAAATGCATCTCGAGGAGAGAGGAGCGAGGATGCACACGTGTATCCTTTGCGGAAGTCTTTTCGTCACCTGTGCCGTGATGTATAAAAGACACAGCAGGAATATACAACCATTTGTAGTGTGTGTGTGCATGTGTGTGTTAAATAAAAAATAACAACATATGACATCCGTGCATTCCTGTCACATTATACCACGTTGTGATTTGAATTAAAAGTATATAAGTTGCCATGAACACTGTTATGCTCATCTGACATAGAGCATAAAATATAGCGGCTGTATGCTGTAGGCTATAACACAACAATGGACAGATGAAGCAGCTGTGCCAAACATCATATTTAAATGACATGACGGCTCTGAAGCAGGGATGTCTCATTATGTTAAATGCCTGTTGACTCGCCTCCTCTCTTCCTCGCCTCCTCCGCTCGTACCTCAGGTGGGAGGGAATAAGAGGCGAGGAGAGAAGACGAAGGAAGGAACTGAAGATGTACAATCTGAGAAATGAGAAGAGGGTAGTGTTCCACTGACAGATACTGTGAAGCTCCAGTCTTCAGATATGATTTAAAACACACCGTGTTAGTGAGAATATGTTGGTTAAGGCTATATTTAGTCTTATTTTATGAAACAGGATTATCTTTGTTGGTTCCACGGTTGACTTCAAGCAAATAAAGGTGATTACCTCTGCGTGTAAAGTAGATGTGATGACCACACTGGAGCAACTGTATTGTGATCTTCTACTTACTAACAAGTGTTCATGACGATAAGAAACAATAAATGCACATCTCCAATCCACGGGGCTTCAGTTACAGCCAGCTTTAGGTTTCTGACACAGTTTTTGTCTGATGACCATAACATCACACATCTGTTGAATGGAGCAGTCTGTCAACTCTAATCACATGACAGAGCTCTGGTTCCACTGGGGATTGAACCCAGGACCTTCTGCGTGTAAAGCAGACATGATGACCACTACACCATGGAACCACTGTACTGTGATTTTTTTTCTGATCTAATCTGAGTACATAAGTGATTCTGATTGTAGTCTAGTGGTGAAAAATGGTTTAGGTAGAGTTTTTCTTTTAGTTTACAGGAAAGAAATATGGAATTAGGGAAAACCACACTTTGGTTGAGTTTGAGCATTTTAGTTAAAGTTATCTTTAGATTGTGGTTTTCCTGCTATTATCATACAATCATACATTTGTTAACAGTATTAGTTGTTGATTGCACCATTGTTTTGATGTGACAAGATGAGAGAGTTCTGGTTCCACTGGGGATTGAACCCAGGACCTTCTGCGTGTAAAGCAGACGTGATGACCGCTACACTATGGAACCACTGACATGAGTCTTTTTCTACTAAAATCACACATTTTTATGTCACTTCTTGTGAAATGTGGCAGGGATGTGTTTTGAAATTAGACTATAAATGTCTATATTTATTAAATAACAAAAAAATGTGTATCTAGCTCAAGCCTAAAAGTATATAGTAGAGTTTAGGTAAAGAGAATTTTGCACCTTTTGGTTTAGCTGAGGTTGCAGCAAGTTTTTCCTAAGGTAAGTTGAAATCTTTATTAGTGGATTCCACAACTGACTTTAGTCATGCGGCAATCTGACAGAGTTCTGGTTCCACTGGGGATTGAACCCAGGACCTTCTGCGTGTAAAGCAGACGTGATGACCACTACACTATGGAACCAGGCCTTTTGGTTTTTTATACCAAAACCATGTAATTTCCACTAAACCGTGACAGGCCGAATTTTTAAACTGAGGTTGTCCCCTAATCAGTAGGTTGGTGGTTTAATTCCCGTCCACATGTCAGTGTTCTTGTTCAAGATACAGAACCCCAAACTGCAGTAAAGAAACTATAAGCAAACATAAGGAATGACTGCATTTCTGGTTGAATTGAGGTTAAAGCATTTTTAGTTACAGCAAAGCCACTAGGTCAAAGTTCTTGTTACATGTATTTGTTGACTGGTTCCACTGGGGATTGAACCCAGGACCTTCTGCGTGTAAAGCAGACGTGATGACCACTACACTATGGAACCTG
Source organism: Thunnus maccoyii (assembly GCF_910596095.1). Classification (NCBI taxonomy): domain Eukaryota; kingdom Metazoa; phylum Chordata; class Actinopteri; order Scombriformes; family Scombridae; genus Thunnus; species Thunnus maccoyii. The sequence goes on along the minus strand of NC_056533.1, from coordinate 38,905,689 downwards.
TGGCTTTTATGAATCATTTTCATAAATCATAAAATGTGGCAAAAAATGTGGCAGACTATTTTTAAAGTGAGACTATAAACGTTGATGCTGATCTAGACATAATCTTATCATTAAAAACAATATGTTGCATCCCAACACTGTTCCATACTTAGATACTGTAACTCTTATAATCTGCAGTCACTTTTTGTCGTGAGAATATGTTGGTTAAGGTTATATTTACATCAGGTTGTCTTAGTTTATGAAACAGGATAACCTTTGTTGGTTCCACAATTGATTTCAACCAAGTTCAGGTGATTACTGGTTGTGATTACAGAACCCCAAATTGCAGTAAAGATATTATAAGAAAAGAATTTCATTGCATTTTTAGTTTGACAAAGTTTTGGTTACATGCATTTGATGACTCTACAATTGACTTTAGCAATCTGACAACATGACAGAGTTCTGGTTCCACTGGGGATTGAACCCAGGACCTTCTGCGTGTAAAGCAGACGTGATGACCACTACACTATGGAACCACTGACATGAGCCGTTTTCTACTAAAATCACACATTTTTACGTCACTTGTGAAACGTGACAGACCTCCTTTTTGAAATTAGACTATAAATGTCTATATTTATCAAATAACAGAACAATGTGTGTTTAACTCAAGCCTAAATGTATGTATTTATTTAAGCTGAGGTTGCACTTAGTTTTTCTTATGGTAATTGTTGAGCTCTACGTTTGTGGATTCCACAACTGACTTGGTCGACCTGTAATAATAATTAAAATAATAATAATAATCTAAACATGTAGATCTGACCAAGCAATCTGATTGGTCAACAAGACATTTAGAACGTGCTCAAATCAGCATGACAGCACACCTAGCCGTGCTCAAATGAAAAAAGCCTCATCACTAAAAATATCACTCCACTTTTCATAAGAACTACAGACCGTGACATTGCGCTAACAACAGTCACTAGACGACTGGTGGTTGATTTGAATTGTGGAGATATGTGAACTCGGCAAACTTGTTTTTTTCTGTTTCCATTTTCAGCCGTAACTGTAATGTTTGAAGATATTTAGTTAAACACGGTGGTCCGACCTATCTGACGTTTCTGTTGACTTTATTTCATGTACTGTGTTGCTTTGCTAGCATCTTTGGCTAGTTTTGTTTTGTTTTGTGTTGGAATCTGCGGTGAAAACCCAGAGTGGAGTTTTGAGTTGTCTTTCTTTTATGTTTGTGAAACTGGATTGAACTGAACTGATTAGGAGTTGTGGGGGAAACAAAACAGACCTTTTGCTGAGTGGATTGAACTCTGAGACTGAGACGAGTTACACTCACACACGCTGAAAAACCTGAACCCTTCTCCACTCTTTATCGTTATCTGGCACCCCCACACACAGCAAAACTTAACCATTTTCCCTTCAGTTGAGAGTATATTTTAGCTTCCACTCCTGCATCCTCCATCAGCTGTGCTGGTGCTACGGCGCTGCTAGCTTAAAAATGTCTGTGAAGTTTGCGGACGTTGTAGCTAAATCTGTCCATGGAAAAATTAGTTTTTTCAGCGGATATCGTAGTTACAACAAGATTGAGCTAGCAAAGCAGTTTTGTGTTTATATGTGAGGTATTTATTCAGTTTGGGAAATCCCACGATCTCTAAAAAGCATTAGCTGAAGTTAGCTAGCTGAGTCAACAGGGACTAGAAATCGTCTCTATTGCTAGGCCGTTACTAAGGGTCGACCTACTTGCTGGAGTAGTAAACTAGGTTTCATTACATAGGAGTCTGCTGACATGAGTGATTGTTTTCCAGGTATTAGTCATACTCCATGTATTTCCGATATTAATACATTTTGTTTATATCTTTTATTTTGTTGGTAAATGTTGTATAATCGATGCTTACGTAAGCGCCTCGTTCCTGACCGCATCACTGTCGTGCCAACAATGATGGTAAAACAAACCCCTCGAGTGTAATATTGTTTAATTGTACAAGAGATGAACGATGTATTTTAAGATCCTCCAAAGATTTAAACTCACAGTCTCACTTTTCCCTGATCTGCTTCGCAATTGAGCTCAACTGTACTTTGTTATCACTATGTATTGTACTCTGTACTGTCTGCCATGTGCAGCACTGTCTGTTCATGTCTATGGGGGCCCTGAGGGCGGGAAGGAGATGGTGTGTGTGTGTGTGTGTGTGTGTGTGTGTGGTTTGGGGAGGGGGCACAGAAGGCTGAGCAGCATGTTTTCTCAGTATGGAGTCCAACTGGAGCACCGAGAGGCTCAAGACCCCTATTTAATATATTTAATAAGCATGGGAGGGGATGCTGTGTGTGTTTGTGTGTGTGTGTGTGTGTGTGTGTGTGTGTGTGTGTGTGTGTTGCTAAAGGGCCGATGGCTTTGTAATAGCAGACTGAGCCACTCCAACAGTGAAAACAGTGTTTGCAGAGTTCACATGGACAGATCTTTCCTGGATCCTGGATGGAGAGCAACTTCCTCATGTTACATGCAGATAAAACAGAAATGACGGACCTGCACTGTGCAGAAGAGGCTTGAAATGGGGCGATGATTTTTGATTCTGACCTAAATGTCTCGACTCATTTCTGTAAACAAAACAAAGATGGCCGTCTGTCAGCTCACAAGCAGCACTAGGATTAGATCTTATCTTTCATTCCAGGATGCAAAAACCCCAAATTTGTGTCCTCATTTCCAGCCAGTTTGATTATTATAACTCCTTGATCAGTGAACTAGATAATATGAGCATATATCTCCTCTTATGGCCTCCTTGCACTGGTTCTCCTCCTACTGGGCATGTGCGGACGACAGATGAGCAAGTCAGCCACAGAAAACCAGTGAAGAAGAAACGGTATACTGTTTCCTTTTCCGTGGTGGCTTCCTGACATTTAGTTTGCATCACAGCATTCAACAGAGCATTTGCGCTGCTGTGTTTCTTGGTGAATTACAACCACATATAGATCAGTGGAATAGTGTGAAACCATTGGCAGGAACGTGTTTCATGTCACCTGCGTGCACGAGACAAACAAGCGCTACGAGAGGTCCGAGACTCCACAGAGAACCTTTGATGCAAGGTTTAGATGCACTCAGAGAGTATTGTGATCAGCCAGAGCACATCTGAAAGTGTTCTGGTTCACATTGTAAATTCAACCTGTACATCCAGCAAGTTGAAAGATCAGCTAACTCCGCCTCTTATAAGTTTAATAAGTTTATTCAGTTTAGCACCTAATTAAAACCATAAAAACATACAAACAATAAGAACATATGCCATGAGATAAAGGTAACATAAAAACAAAACACAGGCAACAAGGTACCTCAAGAAGAAACGAACGAACAATCACTTCACATCACAGACGACTCACACTACTAGTTTAAACAAGTCTGGCTATAAAGCTACAAAGTAGCAGCGGTCGGTTAGCCAAAGCTGAAAGGAAAACTCTTGTGATATTTGTCTTCTTGTCAACAAATCACGTGCAGATATATATTATGCATATAAATACATCATTGCAATGAATTAGGGAACATACACATGTGCACACACATGTAAATTGATTGTCATGTGATGTAAACACTGTTGTTGTTGAGAATGTCACTATTTATTAAGAGCTTTATTTAATTAATGTATTTCCGGTAGTGATAACATATCACTACCGGAAATTAGCCTTGGCTAGAAATCCTATATGTAATACATGTTTCATGTTATTTTAACATGTTACATGTTGCATTGACAACTAAACTAATTAAAAAAAAAAAAAGATATGTTGGTGTAGCATGTTGTGTGGTTGGACTGTGGATTTCAAGATCCTGTAAACTCTGCAACAGTAGACAAATGCTGTGTACTGTATATCTGAACATGTGTGTACAAATACACACATATTACAGTTCTTTTTCTTTTCTTTATGATATTTTTTCTGCCTCTGTCTGTAGCCGACGGGTAGAGGGTATAAGGTGAAGGTGGGGATGAGCTGTTTTTATTTGTTGTGTTATTTCCGTAATGTAAAAACTCTGATCACAGGTGTGAACACGTGTGTGTTTTTGATGTTATGTTCTTTGTATGAGTGCATTTAACAAATCAAAACTAATCACATGTGCAGACTATTATGTGATATATCTTATTCCTCTTCCATCACTGGGTGACGCACCGTCCTGCTGCCAGAAATACTCACAAGAACACCAAATGTGAATTTATCCGCCGCTGAAAATAGAACCCCCAAAACTACAATGCAATATTCTGTTTATATGTTTAAAAGCTTGTGTAGCAACAGTGTTTGATCCTTCAGATCTGATGCTCTCACTGTCCACTGAGAGGACTTCCAGATAAAAGCAGAGCAGGGACTTTTAGCGACCGCAGTGGCGTGTTACGGCCGCTTTGGCTGGTTGCTGGTACTTCCCCAGCTCTTATACCTGCAGAACACAGTGTTTCAGCTGCTTCGGTTGCAGCAGCAGCAGCAGCAGCAGCGGTGTGTCCGTTTGTGTTTGGCTGCTGGTGATAAGCTGCTGTTCTTTCATGTGTCGCTGTCTGAGGTGGCAGCAAACGTTACTGCGGTTAGACAGGAAACAACTACCAGGAGCCCTGAGAGTGTGTGTGTGTGTGTGTGTGTGTGTGTGTGTTTGCATTGTACTGTTATCATATGGAAACCTCATATATCATCCTATATGCTCATGAACTTCAGTTTCAGTGTGATTAGAAGAGTTTTAGAATACAAATGTAATGACTTTAAAAACAATAGTTTGACATTTTGGGAAACACACTCATTCACTTCCTTGCTGAGAGTTTGATGAGAATATTGAGACGCTTTCATGTCTGTAGGTGAAATGTGAAACTACACCCAGCAGCTGATTGGCTCAGAGCAGTATGAAGAATAAAGGAGGTTCCAGCACACAACCCCTGTAATACCACAAATTTTAATGTGTGTGTGGATTAAACATACAGAAGGTCCTGGGTTCAACCCCCAGTGGAACCAGAACTCTGTCTCATTGTCACGTGACTGTGGAGTCAAAATGTAAGATTGTACGGTGAACAGAGGGAAATTTTGATTTAAATCTATCTGTAATCAAAATATGTTCAACAGGCTAAAACCACCAAACATGTTACAAGATAAATTTACAGTTTTAAGGTTCAGAGCAGAAAACAAATGTATAAGAGAAAGTCTGCAAACTGGAGGTGTGGAGATTGGAAGATGTGGGTGATTACCAGTCAGGGAAGGTCTATTATAAGACACTGAGTTGCATTGTGGGACATGTAGGATCCAGTGTTTTTGGAGTTTGACCCATATATATATATATATATATATATATATATATATTAATTTGCCAGATTAACAATTTAAAGAGAAGAAATAAGTGGATATTATTGGTGTAACATTCACACAAGAAGTATTCAGATCCTTTACTGCAGTAAAAACTACAAATACAGCAAAGTATAAATACTCTATTACAAGTAAAAGTCCTGCATGAAAAATCCTCCTACAGTAAAAGTACATAAGTATTATGAGCTTGATGTAGTTAAAGTATTGCAGTAAAAGTACATAAGTATTATGAGCTTGATGTAGTTAAAGTATTGCAGTAAAAGTACATAAGTATTATGAGCTTGATGTAGTTAAAGTATTGCAGTAAAAGTAGTGGTTTGGTCCCTCTGACTGATATATTATTATATATGACATCATTAGATTATTAATAGTGAAGCATCAGTGTTAGAGCAGCATGTTACTGTTGTAGCTGCTGGAGGTGGAGCTAGTTTACACTACTTTATATACAGTTAGCTAGTTTAGTCCAGTGGTTCCCAACCTAGGGGTCGGGCCCCTCCAAAGGGTCAGCAGATAAATCTGAGGGGTGGTGAGATGATTAATGGGAGAGGAAAGAAGAAAAAACAAAGTTCTGATACACAAATCTGTTTTCAGTTTTTGGACTTTTTCTCTAATCTTTGATTTTTGCTGAAATATTGGATCATTTGAACATTTATTGAAATGAAAGCATGTGAGAAGTTTAGAGGGAAAAATCACTATTTGGTGGAGCTGTTAACAACTCATAGACATGTGAAATGTGACCCCGACTACACACTGCTTTTTGTAAGACGTCAAAAGACAAAAAGGTTGGAAACCACTGGTTTCATCTTTAACAATGTGTTGTATTTTAAAAGCTTGTTATATTATCCATTGTGTCAAATCTTCATCTGAAAAGTAACTAAAGCTGTCAAATAAATGTAGTGGAGTAGAAAGTACAATATTTCCCTCTGAAATGTAGAAAGTAGCATCACATGGAAATACTCAAGTAAAGTACAAGTACCTCAAAGCTGTACTTAAAAGTCAAAAATGTGTTTTTCTTCCTGTTCAGTTGGATGTTTGAGCTTCTCTGTGCAGAATGATGTTTGTGTTTGTTTTAACATCCATCAGCTGAACGTTTCTCTGAGCTCGTTGAAAATCCAGTTTTTTACGATTTGCAGGATTTATGACATCACGACTAGTTTGGAGCCCGTCGTGGTCCAATATTCAACTTACTTACAAGTGTGATGTGGAAAACAAACACTGAGAATGAACTTTAAACATCTGGTGTGAAGTAATAAACTTTTTGAAATGAAATATATTTGCATATTCATGGACTCTGGAATTTTTAATGAGGGAGAAGGACTAGATGTCATTTCAGGGATTTTAACTTGGTAATTACACTTTCTTGGGGGGGAAAAATCACATCAGACAGTATTTTTATGTCTTAATACGTCTTTAAATACGGTGCTTTCCACCTCTAGTTCAAACTTTAACACAGGTACATTTTGAGTCATTAAACTGCTGTAACTGCAGGTAAAATGGAGATAAAATATTCCAAGATTGATTTTTTTTCTTGCTTTCTATGTGTTGTGGTTTTATATATTTCGGCAGCAGCATTACTCACTTCCTCTTGTTATTTTAAAACAAGTCACCCAAAGTTCACTCACATCTCTCTGTCTAATCCTTAAATCTCATTTTATCAGCCTCATCTTAAACCCTCAGTTCATTTGATGCTGTGGAGGCAGCGGGACACAGAGTTTCACTCTTTCTCTTTGTTTTTTAGGCTCCCTGATGAACGGCAGTGAAATGACTTTGGCGGCGGCCGCTAATGCGCTATAATTGGCGCGAGGAGCCGCTCGCTCTGAACAATTAAAAAGATGCAGGAGCTGTAATCTCTGCTGAGACTCTGAGGCAGATTTCTCTCCATCTTTGTTGTCTTTGTTTTATGTCTTTCAGAGCTTTTAAACAGGTTTCAGACACATTGTTGTCTTTGTTTTATGTCTTTCAGAGCTTTAAAACTGATTTTAGACTCATTGAAGCAGCGGTTACTGTGGTTTCTGTACCTGCTGCAGACTGAAGGACTAAACTTTTACTGCTTTTCTTGTCAGCCGTGTTTGAAAGACGAAACGTCAGCCAGCAGACTGAAACCTGACGCAGCTCGTCTGCAGGTTCTTTAAAAACTCTCGAATGTCTTTAAAGTCTCAGTTTGACAAAGATCAGCTCTTGTTTTTCTTCTGAAGTTCAGTGTTCGGGGCCTCGTGGAAACGGATTTATTCTTGTGTGAGTGATTTCAGAAGATTTGTACGATTCATCAGTTTTCTTGTTCTGTAGGTAGAAGTTCAGTCTGGAGAGAAACACTCATCTGACCTGAAACATAAAGTCTAGATATGAGAATTAACAGTAGAGCTGAAATGATTAGTGTCTTAATTCATCAGTCGATCGGAATAAAATTAATTGACAACTATGTTGATGGTCGATTAATCATTTTTAAGTCCTTTTTTAAGCTAAAACACCCAAACATGACAATCAGATGTCATATTTGACAATACATTGAATATCTTAAGGTTTCGGATAGGGATGCACGATATTGGATTTTTTGCTGATATCCAATATGCTGATATTTCCAACTCACTGTGGCCGATACCGATATATGAACATATTTTTTCCAGCTGGCTGAGGAGACTATTATGCATACAAGCATAGATTGTACTAAGTATGATCAAGAAAGTCAATATATGAAGGAAGAACTGAGGAAGACTGGAGTTCAGGAGCTCAGCATTAAAACTTTAATGAAGCTGCCAGGTGGGTTTATTAGACAGACAGGATTAATGTGTAGGATTTAATCTCTGGTCCACACTCCGGAGCAGAAGGTGGCGGTAATGCACCTGATACGCTGGTCGCCAACCGCCGTTATAAACCAAAAAGAAGAAAATGAAGTTTTTTATTTTTCAAACAGTGGTACATCCTGTCAGCCGAAGGATTTCTTATCTGTGACGTGCCGATAATATCTTCGGACCATTATGTCGGACAGAAAACATCATTGTGGAGAAATTTCTCACCATTTTTTAAAGATTTCTTCAACTAAACAATGGATTAATTGAGAATAAAAAAAATAATCAGCAGATTAATCGATAACAGTAGTTAGTTGCAGCCTTTACTGAAGCAAAAACTAAAACATTGTGTTCATCATATCATCGTCCTGGCAGCCGGTTCGCAGTAAACATCTGTCCAGCATCATGTCGACCGCAGGCTCTAACATCTCTGTGACTGTTACATGACCTCCTCTCATATCAGTCATGGAGCTTTTTGCTTTAGAAAAAGACATTTTTTAGCATCTCCTTTCTTTCCGTCACGGTGTAGCAGCTGCTCTGATGAAACATCACCAACAGCTGGATTCATATTTTCATATTTTGAAGCTCTGCAGTGTGAAATTCTTTCTTTTTACTCCTTGAGAACAGCACTGAGCGCTCTAACAGGTGTAAAGTCTGCGTGGATACTGATTGTTTTACGTGCGTTTAGCTCTGATCGTGTGGGGGTTTTGAAAGCGAGGATCAGTGCAGATAAACATGAGAAGCTGCTGGATGAAGCTTTTCTACCGTCAGAACAGATTCAACAACAGATCTCTGGCTTTAATATGAAGATACTCGAGGATCCGCGCCGTCTCTTCAGCATCGTCGAGGCTCAGCTAGTTCTGAGCAAATGTTTCTCCCCTCATCCATCCATCACAGCCCCGAGGGAAGCGCTCACCATGTTGCCGGCCTCTCTCGTTAATGCCTCTGCTCTTCACCGCGCCGCCCCGGCTCAGTCAGCCGGACCCCCGAGGGGGGAAGCGGCTCCCGCATCCCTCCTGTGTTTCCTTATGTTGCTGCTTTCTGCTCAGCTCCACTGATGAATTATGGAGTGAGAGCAGGAGGACAGAAACACCCTGAACACACACTGAATAAAGAGTTTCAGACAGAAACAGCAGCACTCTGATACCTTTACAAAAGCAGGAAAAGTAATCCAACACGCCCCATAAAAATATTCACCTCATATAAAACAGCAAATATATATATAAAGCAACAAATCCTCACATTTTAGAGGCCAGAACCAGAGAATGTTTGGATTTTTTTTATGATAAATGACTTGCAGTTATTCAAATTCAAACTATTTGACTGTTTGTATGTGAGACATTACAGCAATTAATTTCATTTTCAATCATCTGTCTTGAATTCTTGTAGTTAACTGATTCATTGTCGAGTCTATAAACATGTTCACAGTTTAAAGGATTCAGATGTTTGTAATGATATAAAATACATTAGTTTTCCGTGGTTTATAATCCGTCAATTCATTCAATTCGTCGACACACCCTCTGTTATCCATCCTCACCCACAGTTTCCTGTAACTGTTATCTGCTCTTTTCACTCTTCCACATTTGACCTTTTTCTCCATCTGATGCGTCGATAACCACAGACTGACATTAAAAACACTTTCTCGGGGCGGCTGTGGCTCAGGAGGTAGAGCGGGTCGTCCACTAATTGGAAGATCGGCGGTTTGATTCCCGGCTCCTCCAGTCCACATGCCGATGTGTCCTTGGGCAAGACACTTAACGGTGGCTGTATCAGTGTATGAATGTGTGTGAATGGTTAGCTTTCTCTGATGGGCAGGTTGGGACCTTGCATGGTAGCCCCTGTACCCATTCAGTGTATGAATGTGGGTGAATGTGATTCGTAGTGTAAAAAGCGCTTTGAGTGGTCGGAAGACTAGAAAGGCGCTATACAAGTACAGTCCATTTCTTCTTTTCATTATTTATCTCTGGATCCCTTTGTGATAAACACAAGAAAGAGAAGATCAGTGTAAGTTAGTTCTGATAAAAAAACGCCACATACAGAACACAGACACTTCACTAAATAATACACGTTATATTATAGAACTGTAGATATAAACAGAGGAAGGATCTGTCCTCTCTGAATATTTCAGCAGAGAGCTGCAGGTTCTGGGTCAGTGTGTCAGTGTGTGATCTGCTGTCACTGACAGAGGAGGAGGAGGAGGAGGAGAAGGAGCAGCCGAACCATCACATGATATTACAGACACACTGTTAACACACGTCTGCTCTGATGTGGTCTGACGAACAACCACGTACGTTGTCTTAGTTGATATTTGGGCAGATAGAAGCTTCTTCAGGACCTTCTTTGCCTGTGTTTACATTCTCCTTCCTGCCTCAGACACATCTGACCAATGAGAGGAGAGAATGTTCTCACCTGGAGGTTGAACTTTAAAGGGCCATTTCGGGTGTTTTGAATGTTTTTTATTACAAATAACGAGGTATTTCTGGTGTGTAAACGTCTCCGAGGATCGTCTCAGGCTGTTGCGTCCTGACAGCGAGACGACGTGTATTCTGAGTTTGTATATTTCTCTGAGCTGAAGCAGCTTCTCCTCCTCCTCCTCCTCCTCCTCCTCCTCCTGCAGCCTGGAGTTGAAAAGGGCAGAGCTAATAAATATTCGAATCTGGCCTAGATTCTATGATAAAGCCTTGTAGATGCTTGAAGACAACGCCTTTTATCATGTCTTTGAAATATGAAGTGTGTAGTGGGAGATGTGTGTGCGTGTGTACGTGCAGGCAGTCAAAGGTCGCTGCAGATAAACATCGACGCCCACCGTGTTTTTTCTGCTGACGAGGGATTTTGCAACCACATCAAATCAGGTTGTTGTTGAAATCAACCGGATCGTTTATTTTTACTTTCTTTTTTTTTTTTGTTGTTTTTTTTCCTTCTTCTGCTTACGTGTCGGTTGCTCGAGTTCTTTCTGAGTAACAGCTCAGTGTTTGTTCTGAGTCATCTGACAGGAAGCAGATCAGATCAGGAGGGCGCAAAAGCCTGAGGTGCGAGTGTTATCTGACACCGTCAGGAACAGATTCCACTTCAGTGGAAGAAGACGTGCAGCATTTTATGACACTGTGACAGAAACAAGAAGCTTTCTGATGTAAAACTAAGAGTCAGAGATTTCACCTCCTCTGAGATATTTACAGACTGGTACTAAAACGCTGTTTTCAAGCAAAAACAAACACCTCCGTCCACATTATAACGGCGAAACAGGTCATTCTCCTCCTACTGAGCATGTGCGGAGGACAGATAAAGATAAAGATACGAGAAACTGTTTCTGTTTCTGCGGCGACGTCCTGACGTTTAGTTTATTGTAGCAGATTCCAACAGTTTGAGCAGAGAAAGGTGGCAGATAACTATTCACATCAAGCCGTCTGCCATCGTTGTTATTGAAGTTGTGTCTCTTCTTCTTCTTCCTCTCCCGATGAAACGCCGCGCTACTGCCGCCATCTGTTCTGTCGGTGTTACGACAGCGTTTCTGCAAAGACCAAGCCGGCGTTTTCACATTTACACTCTCTCTGCAGGACGTTTTGTAAAAGCTCAGTGTTGTAGTCTGGATGGAGGAACAAAACGGAGAGAAGAAGAAGAAGAAGAAGATGTGTTTACCAGTTTAGCCGGTTCAGTGTGGACGTGGTCCCAGGAAGGTTCTGCAGCCTCTTTACTCTGAGCTTGATGGACGATATCGACGGCCGAAGAGCAAAACCTCCGATCTGAAAAATGCACTTTTTTGAGAAAACTAAAAAAATTGCTATTGCTATTTGTTAAGGATAACTAATACATAACACACTGTGTTTGGACTATATTATTATATTACGTGTTATAGATATTAATGCCTCACAAAGTGCAGATAGGAGCTTTTGCACTTGGTGCAAGTTGGAAGAGTTTCTACAAAACTCTAAATTAAGTTAATAATTAAAATTAAATTAAAAATAATTTTGTTTTCAGGTAAAAAGATGTAGTAAATGTTATAGTTACTACATTGTAGAATTCCTTAAATCAGTGTATTTGCTTCCTCGTCCGCTGGAGATGAATGTTCAGTGATTCATGCTGTAGCCTCTCTACACATCCAGGGACTCTGTGATGTGTTTTAGTTTTGTTGTGTGACTTTTCTGTCACATCGAAGGGCGGGAATATCTTACAGACAGACTGAATATGAGCAGCCTTCCTTGTTCTCATTAAAGTGAAATCCACCAATCAGAACATTCTGCCGATAGCTTTGGCCGTCGATATTTGACTCTTCTTCACCTTTTGCAGTATCACTGCCTCACCTTCAACTCTCCGGCGCCCCCTTAGGGAGGTTTTATCCTGCTGAACGTCCGTGTTTATTACAGACCGGACGCTGTCATGAGTCTAGAGGAGCACAGAGGATATTTCATTCCCCCCGTGATGTTCATCCTGTCTGAATCAGACTCCATGTTTTTATTGTCCTCTTCAGCTCTCACAGCTTAAAGGATAATTCAGGTTTATTACAGCTCAGATCTTATTGTCCATCATTCCTGTTAGCTTTCAAACAGCAGCAGTGTTCTGTGATTTGAATCAGAGACGCCTCCTGGCAGCAACAATATATCACGATGATGTTGATCCAACCTGCTGGTGATCAGGTGTATCATCCATCATTCATTCCCAAGCTGTGTGCCGTTTTACACACGTAACGAAACACAACTTTCACCAGTAAAACCAACTCCTCTGCTTCTCACACTGTGGGTTTCTGTGGTTGCCATGGTTACACCACGAACTGCAGAAACAAAAAACAGTCGCTCTCAGGCAGAAGATATTTTTTTTTATTTTGCAATTTGAGCTCTGAAAAGTTAATAAATTAATAAGAATAAGTCGATTTCATCCTGTTAAATATGACAGACACATAAATAACTAAATATGCTCCGTTTCCTGTCATGAAAAGGACATTTTCTCGCCATAACGAGGGGCTGACTTGTTGTCATTTGTCTCTCCCAGCATGCCCTGGAAACAACAACAATCCCTACAGGCATGAATCACCTGCTGAGGTCCTCAGGCGACACTCATCATCATGGCGCCGTGTCTGTGAGCAGGCAGTAAAATCTGCAGACGCTGACGTGTATAAAAAGGTTATTCCGATATATTGAGGTCATTTTTCTATCCTTTAGTTTTTTAATGAATTTTTAAGGTTGTTCTGCTGCTTTCTATGAAAACATTTCCTGGACAGTTTGAGGACAAACTGTTACCAAAGATGTTTGTTTTCCGTGCAACACTTGAACATCTCATCATCACGTTCGTCCTTCAGGACTCAGCTGGAGGTAAACTGACGATCTCCTCAGTGTTCAGAAATCCATTAAATATGAACAGAAATAAGAGTTCAGAGGGAATAAAGAAATCATCTCTCTGCTCTTCGACGTCCCGAGACGCTTCAGCTCGCCGCTGTTAGATATTCAGAAACGAGAATGATTGTTTGTTTTCCTCTCGCTTCGCTTCAGTTTGACACTAAACCAGTCTGAGCTTTAAATCAAGATGTCAGAGAGTAAGTGAGGACAGAATCACGAGTGAAATCAGTGTTTTTACTGGTGACCAGTCTTTCCTATAAAAGTCGCTCAGTGGCGCATGAATCCCCAGAAAAAATCTGCCATGTTTTTGCAGGCTTCCTCACTAACCTCACACACGTCTGCAGAGCTCAGTAGAGTCTTTCTCCAGCTGTTGTTCAATCATTTAATCTCATTTACTCGTCTAGACTTTCCAAAATGTTATCGGATCGAATGGATTGAATTCTGATAATGAAACGAGTCATTTCACCCAGAAGAATTTTTACAGCCGCTCTTTTTCCAATGATTGTGTGTGCTGGGAAATTTGTTGTTTTTTTTAGGGGCCAGTGTGCGTCATGTGACGTTTGAATTACATGGTTGTAATTACATAGTTTGGGCTTTATGTCAAAGCTCTGTTTGTTTCATGCATTCATTTGAAGAACGTGACATCATCGCTCCACACAGATCTGATGCTCTGTTGAAACATTAAAGGTGCGAATAAAATCAACCGATCACTGCTGAAACATAAGTGTGTTTTATGATGAGACATCACTATGGTAACGGTTTGGTTCATTTAGCCAAAGATCAAGATGATTGATTTTCATTTGGGAAACAGGAAGTGAACAGGGAGTCTGATGTTTTCCGTATGTGCAGTTTGATGCAGATTTCTGTTTTTTTTTAATGTTTTTTGGATGTGATTTTGTATCATAATTTAAATAATAATAATAAATACAGACAGTGCATGTATGTGCACTATGTTTGCTTTTGCCACTCAGCTGGTACGGTTCACCTTCCTGTCAAGTCTCCTCCCATCAGCCATCTGGGCCTCTGGCGTCTAACACACACACACAATACACACACAAACACACACACACACACAAACACACACACAAACACACACAACAGGCCGTTCCATCACTGTTGAACGCAGCCTGCGGCGGACAGGCGGCGTCCTTCCTGTCACCTGTGATTTCAGTCACCTGAGGCAAAAAAAAAAGCTCTTAAAGGTTTATGTGTGTTTATTTTTTTTACTAACTAATCTTTATTGTCTCAGCTACATTTAAACAAATGTTCATTTCAAAACAATTAAATGTGCAACTAAGAAAATCTGGTTTTGTCACATTTTCATTCAAACAGTCGGATCCGTTTGTTTTCATGTGTATTTATTCCTGCAGATCTGATCGAGTACGTCGCATCAACCTCAGCTGTACTTTGGGTGTTAATGTGCCAACATGCTAAACTAGTATGAACATGGTAAACATTACACTGACTAAAAACCAGCATGTTGGCCGGCTGATGTTAGCATTTAGCTTGAAGCAAGCATTAGAGTTTTAGAGCCTCCAGCATGTCAGGGATGCAAACTGCAGTTTTTTCAATTTAGTTGAGTATTTACTGAAACTAAAGATTCAATATTCAGTAACTTTATTGTCCTTAAAGGGCAAATGTTTGCGCAGCAGTAGAACAACATAAGAATCACAGCACAAAACAGACATAACATACATTAAATTTACAGTTCATCTGATTTACATGAAGTACGGCTGAGTTAGAGCTCACGCCAGCTGTCACACTGAGCCTGTCAAATCAATAAATGAACCTTTTCTGCTGCTGAACTTGAACACTGGTTGAAGGAGGAGACACTTCTGGATCTGCAGCGTGTATCAACGCTGTATGTGAGGAAAGTTAAATATCCTGAAAAAGAGGTTGAATGAGAGAATCAGAGACTTCTGGTAAAACCTTTAAACTCGTTTGACTTTTTGTAATAACTATAACTGTCTGCTCCAATCATGTCATGCTGGACTGGAGCTGCTGAAAGATTAAAAGCCGGGAAGAATATGCAGAAGAGTTTCAGTTTCCTGCTGCGGAGGAGAGAGAGAGTGATTGTGTACATTTTCATTCCCTCCTCCCATATTTTGCACCTCTAAACAGGAACGCCTCAAAATACATTTAACATGAGCCCGAACAGTTTTCTCCTGTTTCACTGGTGCGAAACCTCAGAGCAGCCTTGTAGTGTATGAGGAGAAACACTGTTCCTTTAAAAAGTAGAAATGTTCTACTTTAATTGTGTAATTACAGTGTTGCATGTGTTTATTTTTTATGCATTAAATGTGCAGTATATTTTTAAATAATGTTATTGCTAATAGTGTAATACTACACAGTCTAACTGGGCTGCATTCAAATGCTGTTTAAATGTTTGCTGCCTGACATCATGATGTTCATTATGGCCAGTAATGAACCAGTCACACACACACACACTGCCATTTATGATCTGCACTTGCCCAATTACTTTGGACTTGTCCTAAGGTGAGGCCTGGTCGCCATGGTAACAGCCTCCACCACTTTCCTGCTGTCAGTGTTAATATGGAAAAAAAAACACACACAGATATGACCGCTCATGCACAATCACACACATGAAATTATTACAATCACACACACACACACACTGTGACCTCGTCCAGATGGGCCGGGCGAGCGGAGTGCGTCAGGGTGGCGCAGACAGATTTTGGCCCCAGGACTGACTCCGCCCCCAGTGCATGCGACCCTCTGGAGAGCAGAGAGACGATGACGAGCTGCTGTGTGTCAACATTTACAACAAATATCACATTTAGACTGATAACACTCTGAGATAAAAGTTAATTAAGAGTTAATTTATTTAATTGTTCTGTCCGTGTTCACTTCTGTTTGTTTGCTGAACTTTAAGCAGGACATATTATTATTCTTTTAGTGATTTTCTGTTATTTATATTCTGTTCTGATGTCGGATGTTCAACATGGTCAAAGTTCCAAAGTTGAGGGATGAATGTATGTAGAAATGCTGCCTGCAAGTCAAAAGTCAGGGCACGTCGGCTCGTCACACATGCTCATAAACAGCCTTCCGCCCTGTAGCCTTTGTTGCTAAGTTGGTTGCTAAGGTGGTTGCTAAGGTGGTTGCCAAGGTGTTTCCATGTGTTGTTCACGTTGTTCAAAAAAGCTCATTAGCATTAGCATTATCACAGTTAACAATAGACTGTAAATGCACTGTGCTAACCAAACTAGCAGCTAGCGCTAGGGTCAGCTGCATCCTCCCGTCCAAATATGGTCATTTCTGGCTCCAAAAATCAAAGATGGGGATGGTCAAAATGCTAAACCCGTGATGTCACAGTGACTACGTCCATATTTCTTTACAGTCTATGTTGTTTACTCTCATATTTCAGATGTGATTCAGCTCCAACATGTACGGATGGGGGGGGGGAGCTTAAAGAGACAGGAGCTAAAACGGCCTGTTTCAGACAGAGGCTGAACTGAGGGGCTGTATAAAGGACCAGTAGAAGATAAATAAGGAGTTTTTAACTGGAAATCATGCAAAGATATTCCAGGAAAACTCCAGAATATAAATATAGAGCTGGGAATGTGCAGAATATGTTCTGTTTAAAGCTGAAAAAACAGCATTTTAACCTCATTGTTTAATAGATCACATGTGCTGCGGCCTCATCCTCAGCTGGTTACAGTGACTCAAACAGTTGCAGCAACATTTATAACATAATTATAACTATAATAGAGTTTTTTTTTAATGGCCTGCTTTTTATTTTAGATATTTCATATGGTCTGTGTGTGAAGCAGCATAAATCACTGTGAGAGGTAAACATGTTTGTCCCCACCAGAGATAAAAATAACTGAGGAATATATGGACCAGAGGCAGGGAAATCCCCTCCATCGCCCCCCTCCCTCCCCCCTCCGGCACCCTGCTCTCAATAACCTCAAAAACCAACTGCAACATTCTTTCTGCAGCTTAAAGTGACGATTGTGTCTCTCTGTCTGTTTGTTTGTTTGTTTGTTTGGCAGGTTTGTCAGCAGCCGTGAAGAAGACACACACATGTAAGTTCACTGATTCTTTCTTACTGCACTTTTCCCCCTTTTATTCATATTTTAAACATATAACAAAATAAGTAAATAAATAAAAAAGACACAGTTCTTCACAGCTCACTCATTATTCATTTCTGTTTGTGTCATATATATCTCTAATTTTCTGGTCATCATTTCAACACCCAAACTTTGTCTTCTAAACGATAAAACAGAATTTAAAGGAATTAATAAGCAGCAGGTTCAAGTGTTGGTACATCAACATCCAGAGGCACTGGAAAAGCCCCACAGCTCCCACTTTGATTGGATGAATGAGTTTCTTAACTAAAATGATGTTAAGTCAGGAGCTGTAGTGGCTTCCCAGAACCCTTTGCTGTGAGTTATGTCTGAATATGTTTTTTGGCCTCTTCAACTGCCTGTTTACACTGTTTCTTTAACCTGGTCTGTTACCTCCTGCCTTTATACCCCAAAGCATTATGGGAGCTGTAGTTACAAAACTAGATTATCTCTAATAAATGACAGAGAATAAACTAAACTTTGTTTGACGTCACTAAGGCTCAGAATGTCCCTGAACACTGACTATTATCCTCTAGACATTCACATGCTGATCATTTCCACGTATTGAGAACCTGTGTACATGCAGGCGAACATGTACACACCTCATTCAGACGGGTTAACGTCACAGAGAGGAAACAAAAATAAAACAAACGCCACTCGATGCTGAGTCAAAGCTGAGCGAGATGATGTGAAGTGGAGGTGGTTTGTTTGAAGAAGAGGAGGAGGAGGAAGATTTCAGTTCAGAGATGAGTGTTTATTATGAGCGAACCTTTTCACCTTTGACTTCAGACATACATTGAAGTTGAAGCTTTAAAATGTAGGTGTGAGATTTTCTTTAGTTAAAGGTAGGTGCACAACATTTTAATGCTAACGCCGTCTTCCGATAAGCTGTAGGAGCAGTTTCCATGGTTACGACTTGAGTCCACTCTGACAACTTAAAAGATGAATTGTGGGAATATGATTCGCAGTCATCGCATGATGGTATCTTGTTGGTCTGACATCTGCTGCTTGTGATCATGTTGCGCCTGTGAATAAGTTAGTAAGTTAATAACCTTCATCATCAGACTGATCGGTGCAACATCAAAGCACAGAAACATGAAGCTGCTGCTGCTGCGACACAAAGTAGTTTAAACATTTTTATCTGCTCCACAGCAGTCCATCCGATAGTTGTTGAGATATTTCAATAAAGAACTAAAAAGCCAAAGTCAGAGGATCACCAAACTGGTCAGAATATTTCCTGTAGAGACGCTGAATATCTGCTGTAAATTCCACGGCAATTCATCTCATAGTTGTTGTTGAGATATTTCACTCTGAACCACAAAACCTCATGGTGACGCTACAGGAAACGTCAGAAGATCACCAAAGTCAGAGGGATTCATCCTCTGGGGAACATGAATGTTTGTGCTAAATTTCATCTCATAGTTGTTGAGATATTTCAGTCTGGACCACAGCGGTGGACCATGATGTTAGCATCGCTAAAAACACTTATAATCAAACATTTGTTCGTAGGTGCTGTTTATGAGCAAATCTGTGCAAATAAATGTTTCACTAAGGTTAGTCAGACTTCCTAGAAAGTACTTTCTACCAAATAAGAACAGCTGACACATCTTAAAACCTTAGTACAACATGCATGGATACCTTAAGGGCTTTTTAAGGTGGACTACTCTATAAAAGGTTTTGAGGGCAGTTGGTCTCCGCTGAACTTAAACACATTCATTAGATGAGTTTTTAATGCAGCGCTTGTTGTCTGTGATGTGCTGGAAGTTTGTTCCAGCGAATCATAGAGTCTGCAGGAGAAGACGAGTGTGTAAATGTGTGACGGCTGCCAGAGTGGAGTCTCTCTCTCATTACAGCTGATAAGGATGGATAATGAATGTGAGATCCTCCTGCAGTCGTCGTCTGCCTGTGCGTGGGATGATCGGAGAGAGAAACGGCGAGCCTCCAGGCGCTGCGGAGGCATTTTTTACCAAACACTCGTAATGAATCTATTGACTGGGCCTGACGAAGGGGAGGCGGAGAACCGACCAGCCTTTCCAAGCGTAAATCATCCCCCCTCTGTTCTGCCAATTTGGAGGAAGAATGAAACTCCTGCTGCTCCTCAGTTTGGTGTCTCTGCTGGCAGGAGTCGCTCTCGCCTGCGGCCTTCACGTCTTCTGATATTTCTCGGCCCGGCTGTTTTCTAGGGAGCTTAATCGTTTTCTCTCATGCTCTGCAGCGTGGTCGGGATTTCTTTTATGAAGCGGAGTGGGATGTTGGGTGAAGTGCCCTGTTAGCTCCAGCTGCTGCAGTTATTTAACTTTTCTCTACTGCAAACATCAACTGGAGTCACTTAAACATTTACTGCAGAGGGAGTAGAGCAGGTCGGCTGAAGGGGTTTCAGTTATAATCCTCTTTACGGACAGTATACAGTAGTTTTCATTGTCACTATGGGGAAACAGCGTTTAAATTGCATTCTGTCACAGTCACATATCGTCATGCAAGAAGCAGATTCATCCGGTATGAACAGATTCATTCTTCAGATGCACGTACGACTTGGTTGAAGATCATTTGTGGCGTTCATCAATCTTCTCAAACTTAGGTTTTCTGAAGAGTTTGTGTCGTGAACAGAAACTTTCTTCACACATGGAAAAAACTTGTTTGACTCAGAATGAAAATGTCTTCATCTGAATGAATTTAAATATAATACAGAAATCAACACAAATAAAATATATAACTAAACATCTTATCATCACCATCCAACCCTGTCTCCTAGAAATTACATTCATATATATATATATATATAAATAAAAATAATATATATATATGGTTTAAAAAAACCCACTTAAGTATTAAGTATTATTTTACTGTGAAAGGGTTCCATGTGCATTTTATGTTAAATTATGAAACTTCTGGCTGTTAGATCATGATAGATTCTGTTTTCTTTGTGTCTGTATTGTTTAAATGTCGTCATGGTTTTATTTGCAGCAGACCTGCGTTATATCATGTGTTGTCATGTCAGTGTGTTGTGATGAGTAGTGTGAATGTGTATTTTTGTATCGTCACAATAGGAAGTTGTGGACAACAAGAAGAACAGCCGCTGTCACGCATCTCACCAACAAACAAAACACCTCGACTTCCTCCTTCCGAGCCGTTTATATAAACGTAGTTTCGTTCATTCTAAAAAAAACTTTACCTGTGAACATAATCCAGGCAGAGATAACATTATTATGTTTGTCAACGCAACATAACTGGGAAAATAGTTTAGTTATATGTGAACGTAATTTTCTAGTAGACAGAGTTGTATCATCACAGCTGCCAGATGTGCAGATGTTTATGTCAGCAGTAAACAGCTGCAGCTCTCTAACATCACCTACTGTAGTCTGTAATATTCTCTCCTCTAATATCTCTGTGATGGTCACATGACCACCATGAAGCAGGAACAGATATAATAACAGAAGCAGACAACTTAAGAAACATTAGGTTCACATCAGTTAATTAAATAAACATTTCCTTTAATGAATGTGAATAAAAATGCATTTTATCAAGTTAAATGTCATGATACATAATCATTTGTTCCTGCGGCACACAGTGTCCTGATCCTGTTGGCTGAACTCAGTCACCAAACATCAGCTGCTGCTGCTGCTGCCTGCAGGCATCACTGCAAACATCATGTTAACATACACAATCTTTAATGGATGAGTCCTCATGTGTTTGTCTGTGAAGGACTGAACTGATCAACACTGTCAGATAGGTTTTTTTTTTTACCGTCAGTGAGGGTCATGTAGTGCAGTGACTGTCAGGGGTGAGGAAGATGATGAGTGTCATCCTCCTCTACCAGAAAAATGGCCACAAAAGTTGCAACATTCATGGATGAAATGAAGGAAAAATCTAAATACTGCAACACAAAATTATGTTCGACTTGAAACAGTAAAAAAAAAACTGCTTTTATGTTTACTTGTAAATTGTTTTGTTGTTTTTAGTGTTTTTAGCTATGCTAGTGTGCTATGCTAGTGTGCTATGCTAGTGTGTCTGAGGACCATTCATGTTCCTCAGAAGATGAATCCTACTGACTGTTGATCTTCTTACTTTTCCTGTTGCGCCACCGTGAGGTTGACGTGTGATACTGAGTGAAATATCTCAACAACTATCAGATGGATTAACATGTTATACAAGGTCCCAGGAAACATGCTAATAGAGCTGCAACTATTAGTCAATTAATCGAATAGTTGCCAACTTTTAGATTAATTGCTAATTATTTTGATAATTGAGTCATGACCAGTGCCTCTATGCACTGAATATCTTTGGGTTGTTGGCTGTTGGTTTGGATGTGTGAGTTGTGTTATCCAGTTGATGTATTCTACTGGTTTTGATGATCCTCTGACTTTTCCTCTAGCGCCACCATGAGGTTGACTTTTTTATTCTTTATTGAAAAATCTCAACGACTATTGCTGTGACGTGTTTCTACATTCATGTTCCTCAGAGGATGAATCGTAATAACTTTGGTGATTCTCTGACTTTTCCTCCAGTATCATCTAGTCAAAGTTTTAATTTGTCCAATACTTTGGTTTATGACTAAATAACAACCTCAGCTGTACTTTTGGTTTAGTGCTAATTAGAAGATGCTAGCATGCTAACACGTTAATCTAAGATGGTGAACATTATACCTGCTAAACATCAACACGTTAGCATAAACACTGTGAGCATGTTAGCATGCTATTGTTAGCTTCAAGCACTGATGTTCCTGTAGCCTCTGGAGTCTCATTTGTTCTTTTTTTATTACATCAGGTGAAATAATAATTTTGTGTGTTGTGGGGGTGCAAAACAATTTTGACAAATAAAGGGTTACATTTGTGAAATGTAAAAGGCTGCTGAGGGTTGAATGTTTGGATGTGGTTGGTGGACAGTTTTCTGGTAAAGCTGTATCTCCTGGTCTGTCTTCCTCTTTGGTTAGTTCTTGTTGTTTGTTCTTTTCTCTCCACATTTGTTCTCTGTATCACACGTCCTTCCTTCCTTTTCATGACTGCCGAGCTTCTATTCCCCCTCTTGTTTCTTTGAACTGTTTTTTTTTCTGAACCGCAGTGAAGAAAAGAAGCGGTGCAAACACGTCATGTGGGGGTTTTTTTGAGTTTGTTTGATGATGATGTGTCCGTCATGATGCTTTGCTCTGTCCTGATGAGGAAAATTGATTTTTAATTGCAGTGAGAAAACTCAGCAAAAGTACAGCTGCAAGAAAGACTTTATGAGTTTGTTTGATCCGCCCATTAGCTGATTCAATTCCCTTAATTTTCCTCCCCATTTCTGGAAACAAATATGGAAACATTTAAGAGCTGCAAAGGAGGAATTTGGGAAAAATATTTGGGAAAATTTAACATTCTGCCCTCGGAGGTGACGTTTCAAGCAGCGCAGCTGGATCTAGTGCAGCCAAAAATATGAACAAACAAATTCTTTTTCCAGTTTGATACATAAGTCGGTCTGCACTGGTGCATACTGCCTCCAGGAAATAACCACAGCCTGAATGCCAGGCTGTGGTTATTTCCTACATGAATAGAAACTCTCACCTTCTCCCACCTACTCTGCTTTTATATGATACCAAAATTACTGGCAACAATAGAAATGTAAACATTACACATTTAATACTGTGTTAAGAACTCATTTAAATACTGTGTTACTGAAGTGTGGCTCTATTGTATCATGCACATTTCCAGCTCTATATTTATATTCTGGGGCTCTACTGGAATATCTTTGCATGATTTCCAGTTAAAAACTCCTTATTTGTCTTCTACTGGTCCTTTATGCAGCCCCTCAGTTCAGCCTCTGTCTGAAACAGGCCGTTTTAGCTCCTGTCTCTTTAAGGCCATGGTTACGTTACGCAATCAACGTTATCACCATGGTAGCGACTTGTTAATCACAAGGTAGCCACGCCCTAAAGCATACGCTGCTTTATCGTCCAGTTCACTCTAAATGGAACCATAATTTATAAAATGAACATCATGCTGTATTGAAGAGGACTTGAAACTAATGATTGAGACCATAAACTCATTAGGAAACGGTTTACTGAGGTAATAAATCAAGTGAGAAGTAGGGTCATTTTCTCATAGACTTCCATACAATCAGACTTCTTTTTGCAGCCAGTAGAAAGAATGCAGGTTTAAGGCACTTCCACATTGGCTTCACTTGTCAGACCAGGAGCTACCAGCGTGGTGAACAACATATGGAAACACCTTAGCAACAACCTTAGCAACGAACGGCCGTTTGTTGGCATGCGCAAACAATCTGACATCAGCTCGATGGGAAAGTAGAGGTCACTTAACAAACGAAGTATTCACAGCAGGTTGAAGCCCTGACTTTTGACTTGCAGGCAACATTTTCATATGCGTTTACTTGATGTTTTGGAACTTTGACCATGTTTAACATCCGACATCAGAACAGGATATAAATAACAGAAAATCACAAAAAGCTTTAAAAAAAAAAAAAAAAGTCCCTTTAACTAAGGGCCTGTGTAGTTTACTCTGGTTGGTTTTCCTCCGGGTTGCAATTCGTTTGTGAGAATTGGAGGAGCACTTTGCATGCTGGGATGTTGATGAGTGAAAATCAACAGCTGCTAGCGACTAGCAGCTAGCCAGAGATCCAACCTGGACTAACACCCGAGCATGTTGTCTTTGGACAGACAGAAGCTTCTTCAGGACCTTCTTCCTGTCTTTACGTCCTCGCTCCCGCCCTCAGACACATCTGACCAATGAAAGGAGAGAACGTTCTCACCTGGCTTTAATTATTATCAGTGCGAAAAGAAACTGAAAATCTCATCCATTCATTCAGACCAAAGCAAACCAACTAAAAGGATTGAAAATTCATTAAATTAGCTAATTAATATGTCAGTTTTTAAAATCTGAAAAGGTGGAAAATGCTTTTAAACATCCTGCTGTTATTGTTCTTTAATCTAAATTTTAACTAAATCTTTATAGAGAAGTGAAGAGCAGAAAACACACACACACACACACACACACACAAACACACACACACACACACAGGCTATTAAAACAGTCTCCTACCTCCCCTGGCTTCTCATTGGTTGGCAGCCGTGTCAGTCAGCGGGGCAGGGCGGGGGGTGGGTGGGGCCTTGTGATGATGTCACAGTCACATGGATCCTCATGCGGTGCAGCGAGCAGCTCAGGATGTCAGAGCTGTGAGAGCTGCTGCCGATCACACACACACGCACACACACACACACACACACAGGCACACACACACATACACACAGAGAGGAGATACTGCTGCCGCTGCTTCCTCCAGGAGTCTGGATTTTAAATATGTATTTTGTGATTTCTGACATGAAAGGTAGGACAGAAGAACCTGAGTGTGTGTTGCTTTGTTTCTCTCTGTGTTTGACTTTTTTACCATTTTAACCTGATCCATCCTGAAGCAGAAAGATTTCTCTCAATCAAACGATAAAGAAATATTTCACATGTGCTGAATTCTCTTTCTGTGCAGCGAAGACGTTTTGTGTCTGTGAAGATGCTCCACTCTGTCTGTGTTACACAAAGCTTCTCTGAGGATGTTTACTAGTTTGCTCTCTGTAAGGTGAAGTGTGTGTGTGTGCCTCTCATGGTGTAATCACTATTTTGGGAATCGTGATTAAATTAACGACATTGTAAAGTCAGAGTGTGTGTGGCTGAGAGCAGGTGTGTATGTGTGTGTGTGTGTGTGTGTGTGGTGGACAGGAGGAGGATGTGGTAAAAAAGTAATGTGACATTCTGAGAATATATGAGTTTATGAGCTGCAGGAAACCTGACAAGGTTTTAGTCACGTCAGTAGAGCTGGGAACAAATATATAAGTTTATATGAGAAATAAGGAGTTTTTAACTAGACTGGACGTATATGAGTCGGTTCATTCATTCATTCAAGGCAGCGACTGGATGTGAAGTCTTTACATTCACACTCTATGATTTTATCAACGTCAGACTGGAACAGACTCGCTGCATCAGTCGTCGCCAACAGATCAGATTCAGAATGTGTCATGTGTCACGCCATGTGTGTCTCTGCCTTCAGTCAGAAAGATAAACAAAGATAATGTTTATTTACTATCATAAATGCATGCACTCTCCCCCTAAAATGACATAAGAATATGTAGCACATGTGTCCCATTTATAGTATGCAAAGTGATGCCCACAAACAGCATGTGTGAGGAGAAAAAAAAAAAAAGTAGTGAAATCCTGCTACTATAGTTTGTTTACGTAACCTCAGGAGGAAGCTTCCTGACCAATCAGAACAGAGCGGCTCCATCGGGGGAGGGAGGGAGGCTAAATGGCCTGTTTCAGACAGAGGCTGAACTGAGGGGCTGCATAAATATGTTTTTAACTTATTAGAGACCCAGAATAAACAAATAGGACTGGAAATGTGCAGAATATGTGATGACATGTGCATCATAATCACCATAGAAGAAGATATTATAGGAAATCAGTAGCAGTATGTAAAAAAGATGCTATGAAATACTTTTTACAATTAGATTCATAGATTGCAAACAGGTTAGAAAGTGATCGTGTCTGTCTATCACCTAGTTCCCTGTAGGATGTTTTATTGTTGGCTCAAGTGGTGAAAATAGGACTTAATAGCATTATCTCTGTAAATTAATTAGAGCTAGAGCGATTAGTCCATCAACAGAAAATTAACTGGCAACTATTTTGATAATCGAATCATAATTTTACTAATTTTTTTAAGCAAAAGTGCAAAAAATGCTGGTTGCAGCTTCTCATGTGTGGATCATATGATGGTAAATTGAATATTTTATGGCTTTTGGACTGTTGATTTTAAAGACAGGACATTATCATGATGTTTTATTGTATTGTTGTTTTTTGCACATTTTTTTGAGACTGTCCTCCCCAAAGATAAACCACAAGATCAGCTGTTAATGCGGGTGCCTCGTGCATACAGTATGCGTACGTTCGAGTGACAGCGCCCTCTACTGACCGTAGTAATGACGACGAGAGAAAAGGAGGAAATCAGGTGACGTTATAGCAACAAAGGGTCCTTCAACAAAACAATCAGACTGTAACACAAGAGTCACTGTTCACTTCCTGTTTCACATAAACAACCTCGAGTCAACACTGTTCTTAAAAACCATGACCACAACTGTCTGAGCTTAGCCGCGTGGTTACTGTAACCATGACAACAAAGTCCTCCTAACCTAAGAGAAGTAGTTACTCTAACACAAACCTCACTGTTCCTCTGACCTATGACTGACTTTTTTACAATAATAATGTAATCTGGTCTGTCAGTGTGTAATGTGTTATTGACTCTGCAGCTCCTCTCGGCTTTACGGAGCTTTATAGTGAGTTTCATCTCATTGTTTATCTGTCCGGCTGCAACTTTACTGTTCTGGTTCACTCTCAGCGTCTCATAGCGTCGTTTTCAGAGAAAAAGCTGTAAAAAGCCGCTGTACACTACCTGCTCACAGTTAGCTGTAGACTAGCTGGTGATCATAGTGGAGCATTTAGCAGCTAAAGAGTCAGATATTTCCCTCAGGAGTTGGTAGAGAGCAAAAACAGCTAAAAGAGAGTGAATATTGGACTAAATGATAATGTTGCTCCGTACCTGCTGGATGTGAGGTTATGTCGCATTATGTTCACTGACATCTGCTGCTTGTGATCAGTATGCACCTACATTTTAGCAAATATCTGAGCAGGTTTATAAAATAGCGTACAGCGTGAAGGACTGACAGATGTTCTTCTACAACAGTCTGACAATCTTTGACTTGTTAGTGTTATATAGTCACAACATACACATCAGTTTCTCTAAAAGATTATTAACCAGCGATGTTTGGAAAACCCAATAAAAAACACTTCAAGCTCTTCTTCAAACCATCTGGATGAAAAAAATATTCTGTTCACTGCAAGATAAAAAAAGATGTGTCTCTGTTTACGAACTTAAACAAAAATGGCAGCTACCTGGATAAAACACTCTTTACCATCCAGAGTCCTAAAAGAGTCTTTCAGAACAGCGTTAAGTGTTTTTAAATGACCTTTTATTTATCTTTTTGACAAACTGACGGTGACCTCTGTGGCCTGAACGTTTGCTGGTACATGAGAGGAAACAAACTGGGACCAGAACCAGGACTCTGTTTTGTTTCCATGTATTTAGTTGTATCAGAGTCTTTGTCTGTTTTTAGCTTTAATATGTTTGTTTTAACCCAAAATACAGTTTAATTTAATTTCAGTCATCATTTCTCCTGTAAATGTCTGTTCATTCAAACAGTTTTTACAGGCTTGTTGTTGTTGTTGTTGTTGTGTGTGTGTTTGTGTGTGTGTGTGTGTGTGTTAAGTCTGTCTGGTCCAGATTCTCAGTCTGTGAGAAAACGCTGCAGGAGGCATTCAGCCAGCCGGTTATGTCACAGGATTACAACAGCGAGGAGATTATTTAACTGTTCTCTGCAGGGAGGGGGGGGGGGGGGCGCGCTCTGGGGTCGGGGGCGGTGACATCACTGGTGACATCACCTCTGCTGCAGACACTCAAACACATGAAGAAATGGCTGAATATGATTACTGCTAACTTTATTGTCTTGTGCTCAGTTTTTCCAAACAGGAGAAATGTCTGCATCTGACTTCTTTTACCCACAATTCATTTGGTTTTCCGGGTTGTTTATGACTTTGTAGATCTGCTTTAAACCACAAACACTGTTTCCTCATTTTCTGTAGTGGTGCCTTCAAGGATGATAAAACGTGGGTCTCCCAAAACACGACAGGGAAAAGCAGACACTAAAATACGATACTGCTAAATACTTTGAAATATCAACATAATTGGATGAAAACTACTTTCATGGTAGTCATGAACCCAAACCATGGGTCATGGTTTCACACGGCTGAATATCGCGCCGTTGAATCAGACACAACAGAGTCAAAAGCTGCAGTTTCTCTGTGATTCTGCCGACAGCGAACCAGAGAATTTTGAGCCTCAGGTGGACATAAAAGCTGAATC
Source organism: Thunnus maccoyii (assembly GCF_910596095.1). Lineage (NCBI taxonomy): Eukaryota > Metazoa > Chordata > Actinopteri > Scombriformes > Scombridae > Thunnus > Thunnus maccoyii. The sequence goes on along the minus strand of NC_056533.1, from coordinate 38,877,243 downwards.
TAAAACAAAAAGACAACTTATTTTACAATATAATGTCAGAGCAGAGATGCAGCATCACTATTATAACTCATGGGGCTGAATATCGTGCTGTGTGGAGGAGAAAGCAACCTCCCTGCGTAGCTCAGTTTGGTACTGAGAGACCCTTTAGAGGAACTGGTCTCGGTCCAGTCTCAAACCAGCTCTGGAGCAGTTTGTTCTGACCGACTACAAGGCTGCAAGTTTGAGCTAAACGGCTCCCGTAGCCAGGAGCGCTTTGCATGCTGGGATGCAGCTAGCACCTAGCAGGAGAATGATGGAGGTCCGACCTGGACTAACAGCTTCTTCAGGACCTTCTTCCTGTCTTTACGTTTTCGCTCCCGCCCCAGACACATCCGACCAATGAGAGGAGAGAACCTTCTCACCTGGCTTTAACGATGCATTTTGGTTTATTTTTTCTGTTTGTAAAGAAACTGAACCAAGTTTACCGACTGATTCAATGATTCAGAGCAGAACAAACATGCTGCTGGTTTGAAAACAGCCCTAAAAGAAGTTTGATAGTCTCAGAGAATTATCAGTCAGAAACAGCTGAACCGAAGGAAAAACATCAAGTGATAAAACCGTGTAGAGGAAGAGAAAAACAGGAAGATTGTTCAGCAGAGGAGCAGGAATTAAATCAGACTTGAACTGAACTTCAGCTGCAGCAGAAGATAAAGCAGGAGGACGGCGGGGGGGGGGGGGGGGGGGGGGGGTTGAGGATGAGGGGGGGGGGGGTTGAGGAAGGCGGTTTTCCACTGCAAACCTTGACATGTTTCAAAGGCTCAGTGGCGGCTACACGGCCCTCCTCTCTCCTCCCTCTTTGATCCGTCTCTCTGTGAAACTTTTTTTTTTTTTTTTTACAGCTCGGTTTCAGATAATTTATCCATCGGGGACTTGTTTTGCCGAAGCTTTAGCATTTTTGGAGTAAACACAGTAACGGTGGTGGCCCTCATGAAATTCCTTCAGCTCATTAGCCTTCACTTACCGCTGCTCTGCTGCTAATTACACATCATATACAGTTGTATCTACTGTATACGATGAGCATCTGCAGCTGTCTACGGGGAAAACTCTACAAGGTTCAAGCGTTCATGTGGAGTTCTGAATTTAATTACTTCAGATGTAGAAAATGATCTGAGTCGGTGGAGGAGTTCACACCTGCATCTTTAACTTCCAGCAGCTACATCAGAGCGGAGACGGAGACGTCCTGTTGGCTCAGATTATAGAGGACGGAGCAGCTGATGTGATGATGTTTTCATCTCTGAGCTGAGATATTTAAATGTTTACGCTCTGACTGACAGGCAAACAGCCTCGAACGCTGTTGAAGTGGTTCATCAGAGGCTTTCAGTCAGCGTCGTGTCAATCAGTGTTTCTGTTTATCAGCAGATTCAGATTCAGCAGGACGGATAAAATGTGACTGTATGGCTGCAGGTGGTGATCATTTTCATTATCGATTCATCTGTTTATTATTTTCTTGATTCATCGTTTAGTCTATCTAGAATGTCAGACTGTGAAAAATATCCGCCACAGTTTCCAAACCCGACGTTTCTTCTTCATATCAACAGTTTGCTGCACAGAGACGTTCAGTTTACTGACATGTATGAAACTGTTGAGAAGCAATTAAGAAGCAGGAAAACAATGAATGTTTGGCAGTTTTGCTATAAAAAAATGAATCAAAATAGTTGCTGATTATTTTTTCTATTGATCATGTTATAAAAATGATGATGATACTGCAACTCTGCAACATCAGCAGACTCATCAGTTGAGGTTAAAGGAAGTTCAGTATTATATTTATAAGGAGGAAGATATAGAAATTAAAATTTGTTGGAGACAGAGTGAGACGTGTCATCTGGGGGTCAGATGGACAGGAGAACTGAAAACAGACATGAGGTTATCTATAAGTCTGTATTTGATAGATTAAGAAAAGAACTGTGACGCCCACTTAAGGTGTATAAAAACTAAAAAGAAATGCTCCTTCTTGTCTCTATTGTTTAATGGTCATTATGAAGAAATTCTTTTAACAGATCGATTGATTAGTTTAAACAATTATTGGTTTAGACACATTTAAAAACCAGATGTGTAAAACTCACATACACATCCCCTCGTTCTCTGTAATTGTTTTGTTCCTCGTGTTGTTCTGTCTTTTGTCTTGCAATTAAAAAATAAATTAATAATACTAATAATAATTTAAAAAAAGAAATATGCAAGCTGGTGCCAGGAAGTTCGACTGTGGGTCCAGACCTCTAAACATATCAAACTTTTCAAGTTTTTCGGGTTGATCTGATTTTTCAAGCTGATAAATTATGAAATCTTTATGTGTTTTACTTACTTCGTCATTTTTCCAGTAAACAAACGAAAATATACCAACTCCTATGTGTTTGAACGTGACAGTAGCAGACATAAAAAATGAAGTATTATAGAATATAAGTATTTAAATCAAATGCAAAACAATAATCAACACAGACAGGCAGGAAAAGTGATTTAACTGTCAACCAAACAGGAAGAGACTCGAAGCTTCTCTTTGGTTTTGACCTCTGATTAGATTCTTCCTTATAAACAGGTTGAGTTTGCTGAACGTGAGACTTTGAAACCAACATGAAGTTCAGTGTCGAGCTGTAAACATGAACATACACATGTGGAGGTGAAGCAAAGACAGTTTGGAGATTACAACACCGACCTGCTGGAGAGGTGACGAAGCAAACGCACCAACTGCTGCTTCGTCTGTTAACAGGCTGAAGGAACAGTGTCGGTGCGCCGCCATATGTCCGCCGTTATTACATCCACACTGAGATTATAGGAGGAGATTAACGCTGCGGCGTCTCTGAGTGAGAGTAACCCATGAGCAAGGCATTTCATCCTCTGAAGAGGTGAAATAACTTTTCTCTCGGTTTTACTGTTGTCACGTTCTTCGCCGTCCTTGTGACTGATTACTGTGACTGTCAGCTGGGTGAATAACGATCTCATAAGGATCACATGTAAACGTTATGAACCACATCATCTTCACATACGCCGGAAATACAGTCTGATGGTTGCTAGCATGAATTAGCTCTGGTGATAACGATGTAATTCACAGAAGGGCTGATGGATAAATGGAAACAGGAGGTGTCTGGCAAGAAATACAGATACTATTAGTGGTAAATGTGACAAAAACAAACTCAGTTATGAGAGAACTTAGTTTTATTTAGCAGAGGCAGAGATAAGACAGTAGATAACCAAGTAGGTTACTGTACTTTATGGCAGTCATCCTGCTAACGTTAAGATATTTAATCACAGCAGCAGTCAATGGTAAAGAGGTTATGTTACAGCATGTGAGAGTCAGCTGTTGCTTCACTTATTTCACTTAATTTTTTAATGGACCATGAAGGGTTAATCTTGTTTTGTCCTGCTGATTTTACTCTTTTCTTCTTACTTGTTCTGCTCAACGCTCCGGTTGCTGTTGGCTGCTGTATCTCACCCGACATGTTTGTCTTCTTCTTCTCCTTATGTTTAATAGAGGCTGATAAACCTGCTGTTATGGAGTCATTAGGTGTGTTTCCATTGGTCCACTTTTATGTGCTTTTTCAGTTTGTGCATAAAAGAACATGAGTGGAAACGCTGGAAATTCAGATAAAAATTGAAATATCGCAAAAGCAGTTTGTCATACAGGAAGCATGTGACTTAAACGTCCCTGAAGCTTCCGCCGCGCTGGAGAGACGAAACACGGCGGCAGACGTGTTTCACCGTCAGCTCTCTTCTTCTTCTTGGTCTCTGAGCAGCATTCAGTATGTGACACAGAGCTGTTCATCAATGCTGTGATGTCAGCTGTTTGTCCATCATGCTCTCCATCAGCAGGTTGTGATGTTATGTTTTCCATCACTTCAGCTCTGACTGTCTTCTTCCTCTTTTTGTGGTTTACTGCACTGACAGGAGAATCAGATCAGACAGCTCAACTATTAATATTCACAATCAGAAGTGGATGGAAATACACATTAATTTGCATTTTCTTTTATTGATCTCCTGAAATTTGACATAAACCTGACTACTGGTGTCTTGGCTTTTCCCTTCAATTCTTTGTTTACACTCAGTTGCTTGGAAACACAAATATGATGATATTTATTACTGACATAACTGGAAAGTGTCACTTTTCCAGTGAAAAACAGAAGTTAAGGTGGGTGTGGCGCCTTATTTCTGTTGCTCAGAGATCTAATTGTAGATTTTTAAGAGACTGAACTTTTTGTGTTTATCGCATCTTTTAAAAGTTTAAAAGTCCTCTTTTAATGACGTAGTCTGGTTGTGTCGTCTTCTTCTGCGACAGTTTAATGGCACCGAGACCAACTGATCAAGTCCTAATATACAGTACATACATTTTCTCAGATTTTCTGGAAATTTAAAGTTTGCGCTACATTTGAATGGAAACTTGGCTGCTGATACAATTTACAGTTGTTTTCTGTGTTTTTACTGTTTTTCAGTAAATTATTCAACAGAAATTAACCAAACTGTTTCCTCATCAGTCTTTTGACTCAAGTGTTGCTTAGAAACACTGAGGAAAAACTACACAACATCTTTAATTTCTCGTAAACTGTTCATGTCACTCGCTCTGCTTCCACTCACTGTGTAGGAAAATCATAAATAACACAGTCATAATCGGAGGATTTTACACCTACTTAAAATTTCAGCATGAATCCAAGGAGTCATTCTGAGAAGTTTGATGAGTTCAGATATGCTTCTTGGCACCTCTTGAAGCTCGATCACGCTACATTCTGTCACTTTGAGATGCTTTTCTGGGAATATCTTAAGTTTCTGAGAGTGGAGTTTTTGTTTTATGGCTGCAGATCAGCGAACAAATAAAACCTCAAACAAAAGGCAGAGTTATGTTATGATGCCTCTGATCTGTGGAGGAACACAGACATTTAACTCTTTGTTTGACTGCAACAGTCACAAAGAACAAAATGTAAGAAACAGAATGACTCTTGTGTTTTACCTGAGAAGAGGAGGAGGGATGACGAAGGATAAGAGAGATGATGAAGAAGAAGGAGAAGAAGAAGAGTGTGTCGGTGCAGCAGATGCTGACAAACATGAAAGCTTTCTGTGTTTGATGCTCTGACAGCTGATGACTCATTAAAACAATTTCCTCTCAGGTTCACTGATTTAAAGACTCAGTGAGCAGAAGAAGAGGAGGATGAGAAACTGTCACATCATATTCATCTAAGCAAAGGTCACTCTGAGCCGCCGGGCCCAGGCAGTGTGGACAAAATCAATATCATTTATTCAAATAGATTTTGTCTAAAATGTCAGGAAAAAATACTTCATCCCTAACCCTAACCCTAACCATAACTCTAACCCCTAACCCCTAACCCTAACCATAACCCCCTAACCCTAACTGTAATCCCTAACCCTAACTCTAACCCCTAACCCTAATTCTAACCCCTAACCCATAACTATAACCCTAACCCCCTAACCCTAACCTTAACCCCTAACCCTAACCATAACCCCCTAACCCTAACTCTAACCCCTAACCCCAACCCTAACCCTAACTCCCTAACCCTAACCCCCTAACCATAACCCTTAACCCCCTAACCATAACCCTAATCTCTTAACCCTAACCCCCTAACCATAACCCTTACCCCTAACCATAACCCTTACCCCCTAACCATAACCCTAACCCCCTAACCATAATCCTAACCCCTAACCCTTAACCCTAATCCTATCCCATAACCATAATCCCTAACCCCCTAACCCTAACCTTTACCCCCTAACCATAGCCCTAACCCCTAACCATAACCCTAATCCCCTAACCATAACCCTAACCCCCTAACCCTAACCCCCTAACCATAACCATAACCCCCTAACCCTAACCCCCTAACCATAACCATAACCCTAATCCTAACCCCTAACCCTTATCCTATCCCATAACCACAATCCCTAACCCTAACACCCCAACCCTAACCCCTAACCCCCTAACCCTAACCATAACCCCCTAACCATAACCCTAACCCCCTAACCATAATCCTAACCCCTAACCATAACCCCCTAACCCCCAACCCCTAACCATAACCCCCTAACCATAACCCTAACCCCTAACCCTAACCCCCTAACCATAACCCTAATCCCCTAACCCTAACCCCTAACCCTAATCCTAACCCCCTAACCCTAACCCCTAACCTTAATCCCCTAATCCTAACCCTAACCCCCTAACCCTAATCACTATTTCCCCAAAGTCCACAGTGACGTCTGCACACGTCTTGTTTTGTCCAACTGTCAGTTCAAAAGAATATTGAGTTTATAATCATATTAAAGAGAGAAAAGCAGCAAATCCTCATAAACTTGTAGTAAATCTCTGGTTTCAGCCTGATGAACGACAGCTGTTCAGGAGGAGGTGAACCTTCCTCACATTTCATCATCAGCATCATCGTCGCCCCTGAATGAGATACTGTGTGAGAGCTGCACATCAGCACTTTACACGTTTGACAAGACATGATATATAAATAAAGTTACTATAAATAAAACACGTTCAGAGCTTAATGCTCATGCATCCTTTGTGCATTTGACCAAAAAGTGAGTGATGATCTTAAATGCCAAGAAAAAGACCAGAATATATAATAAATGCAGCAAACTGTCTGCTTTTAATGTTTGATTTAACTTTGATCTCGGATCTTTTTTAACTTGTGTAAAGCATCTTTGAGTATCTTGAAAAGTGCTCCATAAATTATATGTATTATTATTATTATTAATGTATTCATTAAAAATAGAAGAACTGATGTCTTTGAAAACAAAGATGGTGGGTTTAGCTGAACAGGCGGCTGATCAAAAACTCAGAAGAGACTCATCAGCCAGACAGGAGAATATCTGGTCCACCTTAAAGGTCAGTCCACCTTAAGTGAGCCTGGTCAGGTTAGGCTAACGTGTTGTCGCTAACAAGTCTTTTCTCGATCTTGAGAAGCTGCAGCGTTTATTAACTGACACGTTGCGGTCTATGCTGCCATATTGACAACTAACTGCGAACCTTTTCCTGCTCCGCTCGCAACACCATCACTTTCCTGCCGCTCGCTCAACCACACGCTCGCTACGCGCACACACACGATGACTCAAAAACATCCCACAGTAATGTAGGGAGTTATGCTCGCACAGTGTGTGTGAGTGAGAATCATTAGTAGCCCGTTGATGTCAATGATCGTCTGAAATTTTAGCAGCAGTGCTGATAATTTTAGAATGAATACAAGGGAAACACCGCTGTTGTTTTTCCTGTGAATGCAGGTATATTTCACACTAGTAAAAAAAACCTCACAAATTAAAAAAAGACCTGATATACACACCAAATGATGCCAAACACACTACTGAAACCACACACACACACACACACTTTCCTCTCTGCAGTAATTAGCCCTCTGAGCATTAATCCCCAATTCTGCGTTTCATCATCAAACATGGTTCAACAAAGCCACCACCTGAAGTTAGACCTGATGTGAGAGCTGCAGTTATTAATACACAGCCAGCTGCAAACACAAACATCTGTTTGTTTTTTTGTAATGTTTGTCCAGCAGCTTCAGGCTCTCAGGAGGAGACGAGAGGAGAAAGTTCTCAACGTACGTTTTATTATTTTCATAGTGTGAAGTTTATTCCTTTTGTTCCTGCTAAACTCAAAGAATCACACTTACACTAACCACTATTTCATAATACTGTTAGATTGTCTCATTCAACACAACAAACATTCTGGTTTGTGGGATATCTGTGCACTTGCCATTGCTACGGTAACTGTCGTAAACAGTCATGTGGTCCGTGCAGGTGACAGCAGGAAGTTGACAATATCATGAGAACATCCTGTTTTAGACAAATGCCCTTTTTTTAAAAAAAAAAAAAACAGAGTTTGGTGTTGGAGCCGTTGCTTTTGATCTGTGGTAAAGAACGATTGGCTGGGTGAGGAAACACACACACACACACACACACACACACACACACACACACACTGTGCTGGAGTTAATCTGAGTGCTGTTGTGGTTCACTGGGTGCATCAGTGGATCTTGTAGATCTTTATTCTCTGGGTCAGCTGGTCAGTCCTGCTCTGAGGGAGGACGAGAGACACTGAAGCACACAGGGAAAGAGAGAGAGAGCGAGAGAGGACTCACAGTAACAGATAATAAAAATAAGGTGGACTTATACTTCCTGAGGATCATTATCACTGATGTCCATCACAAATAAACCTCCAGAAATGTGATAATGATCTGAACATCATGTTACACTGCAAAGAGCTGATTCACATGAGATTATTTGCCAAAATATAAACAAATACATATTCAAAAATCATGTCCTGCTGTTTTCATGAGTGATCAGTTTGATTTCAAAAAGCACTGAAGAGAAAGCAGCAGCATGTTGGTCTTGAAAACATGAAGTTTAAAGACTCAAACCCAACTGTTATTTTATTTTATGTAAATAAGTAGTTAAAATAAATTTGACCCAGGAACAAATGAATAAACCAGACAAGAGAAAGAAGAGTTTCTGTGCTGCAGACAAACAGCTGGGAGATGATCTCTCCTTCAGTCTGTGTCTTAAGACTGATTGTAATGTGTGTGTGTGTGTGTGTGTGTGTGTGTGTGTGTGTGTGGGTGTGGGTGTGTGTGTGGCTGCAGACTTGCATAACTTCTCGCTGCTAAATTTAGCAGCTGAGAGGCGAACTGTCACTCTGTTACTGCTGAGTGTATAAATACACAGAGTGAGTCAGTCTGAGCTGCTGTCTGACAGCTGAGATCCTTCACTGACTGCACAACTCCTTCATAAAAAATACATTTTCCAAACAATCATTACACATATAGTATATATATATATCGATATATAAGACAAGTCTGATTATAAGATGACTTGGCTTTTTATGCACCTGTTTTTGTAAAAAGACCTTTTGAAGATAAACCTCACTGTCACACTGGATCTGAGAAACTATTAAACCAAAGGGAAGAGACGTCATCAGTCAACATCATAAGTGTTTGACAGATAATTAAAAATTAATTTATTTCCTCTGCAGCAGAAAAACACGTAACATGAGCCTTCAGAAACTCTTGCAGGTTAAACTGATCTAACCAAACTATAAACACACTGGAAGCAACCTGCTAGCCTAGCGACATTAATGCTACAAACAACCCATGATGCATCACTCTCTGTAGGAGCTGCTGTTAAAGCGATGCTCTCTCTCCGTTCAAAAACAAGATCCGTTGTCCTCGGATATAATTTGTCGTTCATTATTTCCAGCTTCTGAATCGTGAAGATTTGCTGCTTTTCTTTGTCGTATGTGACAGTAAACTGGATGTCTTTAGGGTTAGGAGATCAAAACGACATTGTAGGAATTTTTATCTGACATTTTACAGACTAAAAAATTGAAATTAATCAAGGAAATAATCTACAGATGAATAATTACTGAAAATAATTATTTGCAGCCCCAATATATATATATATATATATAGAGAGAGAGAGAGAGAGAGAGAGAGAGAGCAGTGAGGTTATCAGACCTCTGTAGCTCTTCATCTCTGCTGGAGGCTAGCAGCTCCATGCTACATTAGCCGCTACTAGCATCACACACACCATGGATGTATAAAGAGAACTGGACACAGCGTCATGCAGGGTCTCATTCATTCCTATGAAAGTTGCTCAGTGGCGCATGAAGTCAAAAAAATAGCCGCCAATAGAGGCGCCATGGAGCATGCTCACTAGGCGGTTAACTTCTGGTTTAGCCCTCCGGCTAACTTAATTTGGATAAAATGGTTCAATCATGCAGCTCTTCTAGACTTTCGAAATGTGATCAGACCGAGTGGATCAAATTCTGTTAGTGAAACAAGTCATTTCACAGGACACTCAAAAAATATTATCTGCTGATTTACAGACGTTTCTTTCATAATGTGGGAAAAAGTCTTTTTGGGTCCAATAGCGTCACGTGACGTGATTACACGGTTTGGCCACTATGTCAAATTGGCTTCAAAGCTTCCTTGGAGGCTTGCACACCACAATCTGTACAGTCAGGTGAATTGAGTGGAGTTGTATTGTGGGTAATGTAGGCGGCAGGTTTTGCTTCTGCTGCATCGATTCGGATCCTTTTTTGAAACCTGTCTATCATGAGTCTGACTGTTATAGGAGTGAAAATGTGATAAATGTTTGATGGTTGTCGGTTCAGATGTTTGTCGAGGTTTTCAGGAAGAGTTAACCTGAAGGCAGTTTCATGAATGAAGCATCTTTACAACTTCTCACACATGGAATCTGTTCATTGACATCCTGATCAGCAGGAAGTAGACAGTTTCTCTCTCACATCAGTTTCATAATGTTATCAGAGAGTTTTATAAAGTCTCACATGCTGCATGTAAAGCTGGATATTCATTTATTCATCCATGCAGCTGTTCTGAATGAAAATGTAAAATATTTATTGGTTGATCTGATCTTAGAGGAATTTAATCAACAATTTCAAATTAAAAGTCTCTTTCACAGCGTTTTATAGTTTATTAAACTGATTTTATTGTTTGAAGATTGAGATAATTCATGTTTTCAGTTCAGACTTTGTGTTTACAGAAATGTTTCAGGTTTCAATGTGAAAAATTTCCGTCTTGACTTTTACGTATTAAATGAGCTGATTTCCATTAAACCTTCACTTCAACTGTTTCTCGTGCAGCTGCTGACAGATGTTTTGACACTCTGTATTTTCTCTCCGCAGCTCAGATTGAAATCATTCCCTGTAAGATCTGTGGAGATAAATCGTCGGGGATCCACTACGGTGTCATCACCTGCGAGGGCTGTAAGGTAAGCCCCGCCCTCTCATCCCCCCCCCCCCCCCCAACCCCACATGACCTCACTTCCTGTTGAGCCTGAGCTTCCCGCTGTCTCTCAGGTGTCGTCACGGAGACGGTTATTTATCTTTCTTTTAGAAGATCACATACTACTTCCAAGTCTCAGATTCTGGTTAATTTATTGTGTTTTTACATTTGTTTGGTCATTTTTAAGGCTTTTACTTTGAGCGACTTCCTGCCTGTGTGCACACTTTGACCATTTGGGCATGAGCACATTACACATATAGTGAAATGTGTGTTTTTATTCTGTTTGCAAAAGTTTTATTAATGAGGAACAACAAGATCAGCCTGGTGGAAGTGACGGGTGGCAAAAATGTCAGTTTCCATATTTAAAAAAAACATAAAAACACAACAAGAAATGAATATGGACAGCTATTTATTTATTTATTTTTACCTTAGGCCCTGGGATACAAAGATATCATGTAATTTGCACATAGTTGGATTTTGTGGAAAACTGATGAAATGTTGAAATTCTACTTTTCACTTCTTGTTCTTATAACTTTTTATGATGTGATGTGATGTCACTGCAGCGTACATATTCAAATAGTCCATGTGCTGAAAATATTATATCAATGACTTGCTTGTAACTTACAGTAGTGAATGTTTAGGAATGTTTATATAATTTAGAGAGTCGAGGCACCAGAAGCCCAGAGAGTTAATTATCTTATAGAGAAACTGACGGTTACCTCTGTGACCTGAATGTCTGCTGATACATGAGAGGCACAAACTGGGGCTAATTTGGATCATCAATCACAACCGTTTGGCACAAAAAACTTTCTCCTGGTTCCCCAAAAAAACGGGCGGCTGGTGTGTTCGGCTGCAGCAGCAGCTGCTGCTGTGACAGCTGCTGGCAGCTGGAGGTTCATTTCACAGCCAACGAGCAGCTTATGGAGATTCATCTACATACAAGCACAGGAGAGGGAGGCTGATAGGAGCTGTGGCAGTGTGGACGGACACCCGGGGTCATGAGGGGTGATGGGGGAGGGGGGCAAACCTGTCCTTTAATGTCTTTAAAATGTGCTAGAAAGATGAGTGAAGGCCTGAGGACGTCATGGTGTCGCTGACTGACTGAACTCCTGCATATAAAAACCAAAACACTACAAATACGACCGTTTCCTCGTCTCTCAGGGTTTCTTCAGGAGGAGTCAGCAGAGTAACGCCGCCTACTCGTGTCCTCGCCAGAAAAACTGTCTGATCGACCGAACGAGCCGCAACCGCTGCCAGCACTGCCGTCTGCAGAAATGTCTGGCTGTGGGCATGTCCCGAGATGGTGAGACACACACACACATATAATTATAAATAACCCTAACGCACATTACAAACTTATTAACACACACACACGCTCTCACCTGCAGAAACAACCAGCCATCAGCAGTTTTGCAAGATGTTTGCTTGCAGATGCAACAAAACAAAAAAAACACCACCTGTTGTCACATTGTTTCACGCTCTGAAAACTCCCGAGCGTGATGATTTATATCTCTACTTAAATCTCTTTTATCGAACCGCTTAAGATCTTTTACTCGTCTTTGAAGAGCTTCATGGTCTTGCAGCAGCCGACTTGTCTGACATGTTTGCAATATATGAAGCAGGACAAAACAAATCTAACAAAAGAGAAGCAACGTAAACCAACATCCCTTCAAATCCATGTTACACTGCTATGATGAGTTTGACAGATTTTTAACAGCCAGACTGAAAGTATGTTACATCACATCATAAGTCTGGACACACAAAAGTTACTCTACTGTATGTTTACATGATTTCTGATCAATTTTTTCTGTTTTTGTGTGAAGATACAATAACAGAAAATAAAAATTGCAAACTAAAACACTTAATACAACAAAATATGCCTTATTTATTAGTGAATGAGGCCACAATATTCAGTTCTAATGCTGTATCTGGAATTTTTTGTATAAAAAGCTTTCAAAAAGATTCATATTTTGGCTTTGTTGACATATTTATTCATTTTTTAAAATTCAGTAAATAATCATGAGATGAACCACCCTGTTTTTAGGGACTTATTTTGTGTTAATTTCATGTTTTAATTTGTTTTTTTAATTTTGATTATAGTTATATTAGAATAATAAGATAAAATGAGACAAAATAATAATAGTTATAATTAAAGCTGCAAGCAGCGTTGGTCGGGACGTTGCACTCTGGCCCGTCGGGATCAGATCATTTTGCTTTTTAAAAATGAGGAATATTTCTTACAAGTGTAGTGTGCTTTTATTTTGAAAGTTTGATTGACATGTGTACTGTCAGGTGTGTAGAGACAATAAGTAACTGCAGCTGGACACAGAAAAATACTCATATATTTGAATGGAGAGTGTGAGCGAACCCACATCTTTTTGAACATTTACTGCTTCCACATAGTTTTAGATTCAAACTTCATTTGAACTTTAAATGAGTCACGAGACTTTGACCTACAAATCTTGAATTTACATGTTTTTTCTATCTTTTATTGTTTTTGAGATATTAGAGTGTGAGTTTTAAAGTCTTTTCTTGCTCCTCCTGTGATTTTATAATGAGTGTGTATTGCGGAATGTTTCACAGCACTGAGGGAGTGACATCACCAGGAGCAGTTGGAGAGGAGGATTTTAGAGTACACTTCTTGTGAAATATCCTCATAAATCCCATGACTTTGGCCAAATCTTACATTAAAAATCACATTTTAGTGGTAAATTTCGTTGTGAATCCATTGATACAGGTTTGAAAGTGGTCAGACTTATAGTTTAGACATCAGAAGCCTCTGTTTGACACAAAGTTCATGCCCATAGATTGTCTCCCCATTGTTTTACATTGTAAGGTGTGATGTGGCACTGCAACTTTCAGGACTTATAAAATCCAAACCGTTCGAGTTATTACAAAGTTTTTAACAACTGTTTTTCAGCATAGTGTCATAAGTCATCTATTGAAGTTTGAAGTCAATACTATTAATGCCCTCAGAGGAGATAGCGTTTGTTCAGGGGCCAAAATTGGGGCAAAGTCTTATTTTGAAAGGCTGATTGCAGACTTCCTGTTGGATTTAGGTCAGGGGTGTCAGAATATGATTTGTAGGTCTTGATGAGACGAATAATTGAGTTTTGGTTTGATCTCTCTACGACATTCCTACTGGCCGTGGTGGCCATTTTAGTTACATAGGTGGCGCTAGAGAGCACATTTTGGCACTTTAGGGGTTAATATTTACATTTTATCAAATTTTTCACCAGACCTGATGTGCGTGCCAAATTTGGTGAGTTTCTGAGCATGTTTAGGGGGTCAAATTCCGGGTTAAAGTGGCGTAATAATAAAGAAAGAAAGAAACAAACAAACAAACACACGAAAAACAATAGGGTCCTCGTCCTTAGGTGAGGACTACTGTTTTACAGTAGTCTACCTTTTGGGTTCGGTCCCTAAAAATTAAAACAGAAAAGCAAAACTTAGTAAATAAAACCAGAAACAAACAAACAAACAGAGAACCTGACACTGAATAAACGATGAATGACACACAGGGGTGTTATGTATAAGATGCAACTTGTCTTGTTTTGTTATTTCCTTGCTGACTTCCTGTTTCTCCTCTTCCAGCTGTAAAGTTTGGTCGGATGTCCAAGAAGCAGCGGGACAGTTTGTACGCGGAGGTTCAGAAGCATCGTCTCCAGCAGCAGCAACAGCAGCAGCAGCAGCAGGGTTCCCTCCTCGTGTCCCACCCCGGTCTCGGCAGCCCGAGCCCGGGCGAGTCTGAGCCGCTGTCCCCCCACTACGGCCTCTCCTCCACGGGCCTCACCGAGCTCCCGGACGAGCTGGGAGGCTACATGGAGCAGAACTCCCCTGAAGGAGGATCAGTGTCGTCAAAGGTGTGATGTTTTTACTTTTCACAAGTGTTGAGAAAAAATACGTATACATTGAATTAAATAACCCTCTGTCCCTAAAACAGACGGACTCTGGAGGAGGAGGAGGAGGAGGAGGAAGTGGTGGGTATTACCTGGACATCCAGCCGTCTCCGGACCAATCAGGACTCGATATTAACGACATCAAACTGGAGCCGCTGTGCGACTACAGATCCAGTAACGGCTTCTTCCCGTACTGCTCCTTCAGTGACGGAGAGACGTCGCCGACCACGTCAATGGCCGAACTCGGTGAGATACTGTAGGAGAGGAGGAGGAGGAGGAGGAGGAGGAGGAGGAGGGGAATCTCCCTTCCAGATTTAAAAGCCTACTGAAGCAGAGCAGACATGACTGTTCAGCTGTTTTAATCTTAATAAGAGAGGTTTGATCATTTCAAATGTTTCTGTGCACGAAAACTTCAAGTGAACCAGCGAGTGCAGAAATTTTAGGGATTTTATTTTAGGGCGTCTTTGCTTTTATTTGCTAGAAGACAGTAAAGAGTTTTTACAGGACGTTTGTTTATTAGTAAATTGTTTTCCCAGTTATGTCCTGGTGACAAACATAATCACTTCCTGGATTAGACAATGTTTTTTGGAGTGAAGGAAATACTACATGTACATACAGATATGTAGGCAGGAAAAAATGAACTATGTCACTGTTATGTTCAGTATCAACATTTTTGCAACATTAATTAACATAATTCCCTACAAAACATATTTGCTGTTGCATATCAGTTGTATGTAAACATAATTTATAGGAGACATAGTTGCAAAAAAAAATTACGTCCAATTAGTGAAGTATTTTACCAGCTTGGGACCAAAATGGAACCAGCTACTGGAACCCAAACCTGTCCAGCTCTTGTAGGTCTTATGTTAAAAATCCACCACTGATTAAGCTTTATAGTGAGTTTCAGCTCATTGTTTATCTGTCCGGCTGCAATTTTACTGTTCTGGTTCACTCTCAGCGTCTCATAGTGTCGTTTTCAGAGAAAAAGCTGTAAAAAGCTCAGCAGGTAGTGTACAGCAAACAGACACAGTTAGCTGTTGACTAGCTAGTGAACATAGTGGAGCATTTAGCAGCTAAAGAGCCAGATATTTCCCTCAGGAGTTGGTGGAGAACAAAAACAGAGCTAAAAGAGAGTGAATATTGGACTTACATTCACCAGGTGGACAGAAACACGACTCCAAATGAATGATAATGTTGCTCTGTAACTGCTGGATGTGGAAATAAGCAACTGTTTGCTAACAAGTTCAACATGTCAACTTAAAAGATGATGATGATGTGACTACTTGGTTAGTAAAAAAACAAAACAAAATAACCCATCCACAACGTCAGACTGAGTGAAACAGCAGTTCAGTCTGATTATCATCAGCTGGTATTTACACGCTCAGAGATTGTTCTTATTCTAGTAAATCCCAGGAGAGCAGCTCAGTGGGATTACAGTTCTGACTGTGATCTCCCACAATGGAAAAAAAAAAATCTGGATCCACTCCTGGCAGTGGATGTGGTGCTCTGAAAAAAAAAAAGATGAATAAATAAAATAAATAAAACATCCACCATGTGGCAGAAGGTTGTAAAGAGCTGGAGGGAAAAACAAACACAGTGAAGATGAGGAAATATCTTGAAAGAAGTGGAGCAGACGGAGAGGAGGAGGAGGAGGAGGAGGAGAGGAAAGAAGGGCCACAAAGAAGAGTTAGAGACAAAAGGAAGAACGAGAGGTGGGGAGGGGAGGAGGGGGGGGGACTGTGGGGCAAACAGACAGAAAGGTGGTTTAAAATAGCAGGAGGTTGGAAACTCATCTTCAGAGCTCATTAAAATCTCTGTGTGGTAATTAGCTGTCTGTTAATTAGAGCCGATTGGGACGTGGCAGGGCGCTCGTTCGGGGAAATCATCTACTTCTGCTCCCTGGAGATTTTTTTATTCACTTTTTTTCCCCCTTTGACAAAAGCATTTATCGTAATACCCCCCCCCCCCCCCCACCTCCAACCAAACAGAAGCTTTATTAGCTGCCCCACGTTCTGTGTTGTTTTGGTCTCTGCTGTTATTTCATATCTACTCATTCATGCTGCATCAATTAACAGAACAATAGTTACAGTATTTTCCTCCTGGGTTTGTTTCTTATCTGAGCTGCATTCACAAACATTTTGTTGACAAAGTTTCATTAAGTGTAAAAATTCTTCTTCTTTGCCAAAATATACAGGAACAAACACTCGATGCCTGTATTGATCACGCGTCTCACAGTTATAGAAATCATCAGATACTGTATATCACACAGGAATCAAATGTTCCTATCTCATAGAGGGACCCAAGGGTCATTTATGAAGCTTCCTCCTTTCCAGCAGGAGAAACACATGCTTAAAATCATTATGAGATTTACTAATTTTAGCTTATTCACCTATAACACTTACTGATACACATAAAACTGTTGGTATTTTCTCCAATTTATAACTTGTAATAGGCTGCATGTAAACACCGACACAAACAGAACATATTCTGCACATTTCCAGCTCTATATTTATATTCTGGGGCTCTACTGGAATGTCTTTGAATGATTTCCAGTTAAAAACTCCTTATTGATCTTCTACTGGTCCTTTATGCAGCGCCTCAGTTCAGCCTCTGTCTGAAACAGGCCGTTTTAGCTCCTGTCTCTTTAAGGCCCCGCCTCCTGATGAGCCCACTCTGTTCTGATTGGTCAGCTTTCAGGAAGCTTCCTCCGGCTCCGGAGGCTACGTAAACAAAATATAGTAGCAGGATTTCACTTCTTTTCTCCAATTTTACTCCAAATGTCAACTTCTCAAATCCATCCGTACATGTTGGAGCTGAATCACATCTGAAATATGAGAGTGGACAACACATGGAAACACCTTAGCAACCACCTTAGCAACCAAGGCTACAGAACTTCAGATGACTAGACTGGAGCATCATCACTGTATTGTATATGACTGTGTATCCATCAACATCACCAGCTCAGTGTTGTGTTGTGTGTTTGGCTGCAGATCACCTGGTTCAGGTCATCTCTAAATCTCACCTGGAGACGTGTCAGTACCTGAGGGAGGAGCTGCAGCAGATGAGCTGGCAGAACTTCCTGCAGGACGAGGTGGAGAGCTACCAGAGCAAGGTGTGTTTAGTTTTATATCCAGGACACTCTTTGACAGTCAGGACACTTTGGACAAAGAGATGTTTAAAGTTCAGACTCAGCACCGTCTGACCTTCTTTGAGTCTCAGTGTTAGTCTTTTTATTTTAAAGTGATTTTGCTGATTATTTTTCCAACACTTAGAGGACATCTGGTTGTGTGTCTGTGCATTCAGTTGAAGTTCCTTCAGTTCAGAGGTTCATTATTTAAACTTCCTGTCTATTCTGTGCAGCCGCGGGAGGTGATGTGGCAGCTCTGTGCTGTAAAGATCACCGAGGCCATCCAGTATGTGGTGGAGTTCGCCAAACGCATTGACGGCTTCATGGATCTCTGTCAGAATGACCAGATAGTGCTGCTGAAAGCAGGTGAGAGTCAGAGGTTATTTATGCTTCATGCAGTGAGTCCTCAACGGATTTAACATCATAGTCCCAGAACACTGTTGGAATATATAATAATCAATACAGCACAACCAGAGATATCATCTTTTTATTCCACACATTCTTCTTCCTTGTCAAAACCTGCTGCTTATGTTACCCATAATGCAACTGGAGATTAGGGTGTGTTATGCTAGTAGCTGCTAGTCTCCAGCAGAGATGAGCACTTTTACTTTTCATGTGCTTTCAATGTTAGTGATGGAGGATAAAATCCACAGTGTGTCCACAAAGTCGTTCAAAAGTCTGTGTGAAGCTTCTATTCAGCTTCAGCAGTCTGAGTTAGTCATATCAAGTGGATATCTGACACATTTACAGTCTTTTTAGCATCAAATTCCCTCTTTGTGTT